>NW_018225828.1:33298-44594 GCF_001263595.1 Phalaenopsis equestris | reverse complement strand
TAAACCAAGTTGGGGGCTTTAACCTATCACTTTAAAGTCCTCTAAATCTACACCCTTCAATGAATATTTCCCTAATTATTTGCACTCAATCATATGAACCACATTCTTATTCATACAACCTCATGTGATTATTTCCAATTGTTGACAGAGACAATGTCAGCCTGATTTCTACATATTCTCACAATAAATTTTAACATCTAAAATTTTAACATCTAAATTGGTTAAATTTTAACATCTAAATTGGTCAAATCAAGAAGTAATGAAGTACATAGATTTAAATCATCACAACTTCTTCCAACATTAAAGATCAATACTCTCCACAACTTCCATCCAACACTTTATTACTTATAATTTTAAGAAGAAAGATAATGAAGACTACTCAGAATTCATGGAGAAAACAAAACCACACTTTAGTTTAAACCAACAACAAGTCTCAATTAAAATAAAAAAGTAATCTAAAACAAAAGATAAAAACTTATCTCAAGTCCTACACCAAACTTTTGCAAGTTCTTTTGAATCTCTTCTCTTTTACAACACTCTCAATAAAACTAAAATAAAAAGGATAAATATGTGGTTCTTGAAAATCTCTCCAACTAACTCCCCAATTTTAGAACTTTCAAAACTTTCCCAATACTTTCAGGACCCCTATCAAAGTCTCAATCTTCCTTTTTCTATAATTCGCCAAAAGGTGCCTTCGTATTCTTTTTAAAATGTGTCTTGATTTGATGTATTTCCCCAAGAGATGCATCCTTTCGCAATAATTTTTGTCCATGGTGGTTGTAACCACCTATTAAGCCAATGGGTGCCTAAAATTTTTTTCAAAATTAGCAAAAACCAAATTTACTCATCCAATAACTGCCACTGGCGCTTAGGCGCGGCCTTCTCTGTTTAATCGGTGCTTAAGCCTCGGATCAGGCGCTTAGGCGCCAAAACGCTTTTGCATATTTTTCACCTATTTGCTCCAAATTTGATTCTTTTTTACTCTTTTAAGTATTTTTTACCTTTTTACCTGTACTTGAAAGAAAAACAAAAAAATATCTTTCATTAAAGTGCAATATCTAAAAAATATGTATAAAAATGTGTCTAAAAACACTATATATTTTAAGCGTATCAAAATCCCCCAAACTTAAAATGTTTCTTATCTTCAAGTGACACTTCAATCTTTAAAAACTAAATCTGTATGAAATGTATATGAGTTTCTTTAGGAGTTACTAAAATTTAGATTTAGAAATATAGTAGTCCAGTTTAGAAAAAATATTTAGTAAATGAGATAAACTTAAAATTTAGAAATTTTTAAAGTTGAGAAAGATGAAAATATGAGTTCCTATCAAATTCAAAAATATTGTAACTCTTCCAAACTTAGAATTTAGTTCTCTTATTATCTCCACTTAAAAATTTTTATTAATAATATTTTTACTTACTATATTATATCTATAAGCTTAAGATTTTCTGAAGTCTTATACTTTAAAAAGCTCAAATGTAGAACAAATTTTTGATTAGGCACTAATCCTCAAGCTTCTCCTCCCTCACTTTTTCTTCTTCTTCTTCTTTTTTCTTTTTCTTTTTCTTTTCTTTTTCTTTTTCTTTTTTTTTCTTTTTCTTAGGCAAAGAATACTATATCTGGATAGGCCTTTAATAATTTTGAATTCTACTTCTCCTTTGCTAAAGCAAAGTCTTGATACAAAACTTTTACTTATAAATAAAATAATAGCATTAAAAACTATTTTTAAAAAAATAAATTTAAGTACTAAAAATAAAAGTCTATATTTCTAAAACTTTCAAAAATACAATGTTTCTTACTAAAGATAGTTACTTATATTAATCATTTTATACACTAAAATCTTTTCACTTAAAGTTTGTCTTAATTACTCAAAATTTCAACTAAATTCTCTTACTCATTTCTAAAATCAAATTTTACTTCCCTAATATAAATTCATTTACATGAGATAATTTTTTATAATTTTTTTTTTCAAATCAAATTCACTTGTAGTTTATTTGAGAACAAATAAAATTAAAGTTTTTAAAAATTATTTTCATTCCCCACAAACTTAAATTTTGAACAAATTAAGCAATTTAGCATCAAATATATATAAGCAGGAACAAAAATTTGAAAATTAAAATAAATACTAACAGGAATTTTTATACCCTAATGATATAAGTATAAAACTAAACACAGGAGTAAAGTTAATTTTGATCAAATTTTCTAATATTTTCATTTCAATTCAACATGATTTCAATTCAACATGTAGAAAACATGTAGAAATTCAATAGACTTCCAAATAGTGGGTATAAATATAAAAGCAAAGTAACACACAACTTGACTTCACAATCTCAGTCATAAAAACAAACTAACAAACATGATAAAAGAAAAATACAGGGTAGCAATTTCTTAAACTTAATATTTAAGACCTAAATTAGCAAGATTTTCATCTTTTCAAAAGACATAGAATTATGTTAAGTTCTAAACTAACTAAATCACAAAACTCATAGCAGTTACTACCCTAGAATTTTAAAACAAACTACTAAATAACACAAACATCATAATAACAATAAAATACAAAAGTTCAAAACACAATACATAGTAGATATCATCACAAAGATGCAAATGTAGTAGTACCACACCACATAGTCCACAATATAAAAGTAAACAACACATCACAAATCTCAAGTCCAAAGCACATAGTCTAACACATATTACAAACATAAAAATCTATCAATTCTACTCCTCATCTTTTGAATCACTCCTATACCACTTTTCTGTAAGCTCATAATTAGGATATCGAGGATATTGAGGAAATTGCACTCCTGGATCACCCCTAATTAGGTTCTCCTAAATGCTCTAAATTCTGAACTTTATCAGTGGTAAAATAAATATGATCCATCGTCCTCTTTAATAATTGATCTTGGGTCTCAGTAGAGTCACCTCTAGATGTAGAAGCACTTGAGGTAGATGGTCTAGATGTAGAGGCAGCAAACATTTCCATTCCATAACTCCTAGAAAATCCTCCTCTCCAGGCAAAAATAGAATTCTCAGAATAAGTCTTCACATTCACCTTAGTGATGGGCTTTAGAGGTAACAACACATCCTCCCAGCTATCATATTTAACTCCGGCCTGCTAACACAAAGAGAAAATCAAGGAAGCAAATCCCAAACCTGCAGTAGTAACAACAGTGGCAAAAATGATGATAGTCTGATAAATCAAAGCTCCTATGTTGATGAGCTTTCCTTCCTTAATACAATAATTTAACGTCACTCTCTCTCTTGTCACTTCACTGAGATGATTTGTTGGAAGCAGACGAGTAGAAATAAAATAGTGTCAGGCCTTTGAAGGTGCACATAACTTTGAAGTTAGGAAGTTGACTCTCCTCTCATTAGTGATCTTCCAAAGTCCTCTTCCAACAGTCAAGTAAGAAATAATATCGTCTAACTCCGCTTCAGTCGGACTATAATTTGCATAAAAACATAACATATCAGGTGGCAGATGATAAAATAAGTTGATTACCACCGGTTAAAATGGCACCAACTTCCCTCAAACCATGACTCTATTGTCTTCAGCCTCAGGGAGGTTTGCGTAGAACTCCCTAACAACAGAAATAACTGCCACAGGAGAGAAACAATAGAATCGTTCCCACTATCGGTGAATGATCAAATCCTCTACGTCTCCACCTGGATTCCTAAAAAACCGCTCCTGAATCAGTTTTCATGATTGATTGCATCACTGTACCAATCCTGAGCCTTCGAACTAACAAATTTACTCTAATCAAAAGGGCTCTTTCCGTTGCTCCTGTTCATCCTTGGTGCCATTCTATAAATTTTATAAATTCCAAAAACAACTTCAAAAATTAAGTCTAAATTACTAAACTAAACTTCCAAAGTATAAACTACATTTCCCAGGCAATTTCCATAGATCTTTTTCTCTTTCTTCACCATGAATAGTGAATTTTTTTAATTTCTTCAAATATGTTCAAAATACATAGTGAAAATCCAAAACTTTTGCACAGAAATAAAGTTCTTACCTCAAGGAATTTGGATATAGCAAATTTCAGTTGATTTCACTAAGAAATCTTCATTTTTAGATGTGCCCTAGGCTTCCAAAATCACAGTTTTGAGAGGTTGAAGGTGACGGTGGTGTTACAAATGGTGATTTTCAGGCTGAAATTTCAGTTTTAATCGTTTGTGAACCGGTTTCGTGAACCGTCGCTTAAACACGGGTAAATGGAGCTTAGGCGCCTTCCTCTCTGGTTGGCTCGTTCTTAAGAGCGAGATGTGGTATTTTCGTAGTGCACGATTTTCAAAATTTTAAAATTAAAGTAGAATGCACTATTTTCCTAAGTAAACCACCCCTAAATGGTCTCGAAGCACTTAAATGATTATTTTCAACTTCCTATAACTCCTCTCTCTCTCTCAAAATTCTCCATAATAACTATTTCAATTGAGGCTAAAAATAACACAAATTTTCACACAAACAAACTTATATTAATTCAAAAACAAGTACAAATACCTTTAAACGCTAAATTTTCACTCCAAATAGTCTTGGATGAGAAAATTTTCCTAAATAAAAATACACAGCAATCACTTCACAATTAAACACATATAAGAAGTCATAAACAGTAAAAACAAGACATAAACACTAAACCACTTGAAAAAAATAACTTCTAACACATAAATTCTAGCACTAAACTTAATTTCATTCTTCATTCAAAGGAACAAATTCCTGTCTTTCATTAGTCTCTCCAGGAATATAAAGTTGATAAAACGGACGGTAGTGACGAGCTTTGATACTATCTTCTTCAATCCACTTTTGCTTTATGAACATCGTCTTATCCACTTCCTCTATATAACTGCTAAATTGCATCTTCATTTCCCATCCAATATACTCTAGATGTGCATGCAACTCAAGTACCTTGGTCTCTAACACAGCCATAGTATGCTCAATTTTGTTGATCTTCTCTGATATCCCTTCAATACTAACGAATAAGAAACCGTTAAGAAACCGTTATACATCTTTACATCTTTTGTGCACTTTGACTAGTGAACCTCTTCCTCATGGTTTCTTCCTTCTTCTTCAAATCCATCTCCCATGAAGACATTTTCTCTAAATCTCACTTTCTCTTAGACTTTTAGGGCTAGAAATGACATGGGGTAAAATTCCTTCACAAAATCCTTCTTATTATAGGACTAAATCCTTCCAATAACTCCTAGACACATTTAGAAAATGCCTTGGTACATTTTTTACAAACTAATTGATGGTTAAAATTTCTAGAATATTAATTTTGCACATGTGTTTAAACTACCATGCTTAAGCGTCGGATCTGGTGCTTAAGCGCCAGTGCACATTTTTACACTAGTCAACTTAACATCCAAATTCTCATTCTAATATGTCTTGGTCACTAAATAAAATCTTAAAATATTTACTAACACATAATAGTTTAAAAAATACTACCCCAATTTTCTTAATCACATACAAAACAACAATCAAAATAAAAACACTTTGATAACTATGGGTTGCCTCTCACAAAGCACTTGGTTTTACGTCATCAGCCCGACGTAACCAGTGCTTATTCTGGTTGAACCAACATCATTTCATCATTAAGTTTATGTAGATATCCTATAAAATAAAGTTTCAGTCTATGTTCATTAACTTTAAATATTTTCTCAAACTTATGATCTTTAATATCCACAGCTCCATAAGGATAAACTTTTATCACAACAAATGGGCACATCCACCTGGACTTAAGTTTGCCTGTAAATAATCTTAACCTTGCATTATATAGCAAAACTTGTTGCCCTCGCTGAAAATTTTTAGTAGAATCCTTCAATCATGCCACATCGTCATTTTTCTTTATAAATCTTGGCACTCTCATAAGATTCATTCCTTTTCTCTTCAAGCTCATTTAAGCTCATTTAATTGCAATATATTGCAATATTTTTTTCTCACCAGTATCTTTCAAATTATAATTGAACTCTTTAATTAACCAATATGCTTTATGCTCAAGTTAAACTGGTAAGTGACAAGCTTTCCAAAATATTAGGATATTCCTATAGGAGTTATGTATGCAGTCCTATATACCCACAAAGCATAGTCAAGTTTGACTGAACAATCCATTTTTGTTGGATTCATAGAGTTTTCCATAATTCTTTTATTTTCCCGATTGGATAATTTAGCCAAACCACTTGTCTGAGTATGATAAGCAGTATCAATCCTATGATTTATATGATATTTTGTTAATAACTTCTCCTTTATGACATTTCTTCTCCATTATGGATTCTCCATTATGGAATTTCTAAAATGACTTCCCCATCAGTAATGATAACTCTCAGCATCCCAAATCTTAAAAATATGTTCAGTTTAAAAAATTTTGCACACTTTCAGCATCACATCAAGGTAAAGCAATAGTTTCTATCAAATTGCATACATAGTCCACTAATAACAGAACATATAAATTTCCGAAAAATGGTATAAATGGTCCCATGAAATCTAATCACCGAACATCAAATATTTCAACTTCAAGCAAATAATTGAGGGGCAACTCATTTCTTTTAGAAAATTTGTCTACTCTTTGACATCTATCACAAGGTTTGATATAAGCATTAACATATCTAAAAATTATAAGTCAATAGAATCCAGATTGTAAAATTTTGTATGTTGTTTTATCAACACCAAAATGTCCCCCAAAATCAGAATTATGACATTTTTGGATACATTTTTGGATAATTTCATATGATAATTTCATATGTTTCTTCTAATGTTACACATCTTCGAATAATTAGATCCTTTCCTTGTTTATATAGAAATCGGTCATCCCAAAAATAAGTCTTAGCTTTAGAATAAATTTCCTCTTTTGTTGGTATGTCATTCCATACCGTATAATATTGCTAACAATAAAGTTCACAATATTGGCATACCATGGAACATGCCACTCATTAATATTGAAAAATTTTTATCTGAAAAATGTTCATTAATTTCTTTTTCAAAATAGAGTGGTTTTTCTAACTCAAGCCTGGACAAATGATTAGTAATTTCATTTTCAGTCCCCTTTCGATTTACTATTTCAAAATAAAATTCTTGTAAAAGGAGAATCCATCTTACAAGTCTAGGTTTAGCATTCTTCTTTTTCATTAAGTACTTAATTACAGAATGATCTGTATGCACTACACAACGAGTTCTAATTAAATATGATCTAAATTTATTAAAAGCATATACTATTGTTAATAACTCTTTTTCAGTTGTTGTATAATTGATTTGAGTTTCATTAAGAGTTTTACTATCATAGTAAATTACTTTGAAATTTTTATCATATCTTTGTCCTAAAATAGCTCCTATAGCATAATCACTAACATCACACGTCAATTCAAAAGCTTTACCCAAGTATGGTGAAACTATAATTGGTGTAATAATTAATTTTTCTAGTAATAAATTTAAAGCTTTTAGGCATTCTTCAACAAAATTGAAAATTGCATCTTTCTCCAGTAAATGGCATAAAGGCTTAGCAATCTTTGAAAAGTCTTTAATATATCGCCTATAGAATCTAGCATGTCCTAAAAAACTCCTAATTTCCCTTACATTTATTGGATAAAGTAAATTAGCGATAACTTGAATTTTAACAGGATCTACTTCCATACAATTTTTTGATATTTGATGACCTAATTCAATTCTTTCTGCAACTATAAATTGACATTTTTCTCAATTAAGGACTAAATTTGTTTCTTCACAGTGCTTAAGAACTTTAGAAAATGTTCTAAACATGAGTTAAATGAAGTTCCAAACATTGAAAAATCATCCATGAATACTTCAATCCCTTTTTCAATTAAATCACAAAAAATTGCCATTATACATCTTTGAAATGTAGCAGGGGCATTACATAAACCAAAGGGCATCCTTCTAAAAGCAAAAGTACCATAAGGACCGGTAAAAGTTGTTTTCTCTTGATCCTCATGAGATATTTGAATATGGTGATAACCAGTATATCCATACAGAAAACAAAAGTATTTATGCCCAGCTAGCCTATCCAGCAGTTGATCTAAAAAGGGTAATGGAAAATGATCTTTCCTAGTGTTAAGATTTAATTTTATATAATCAATGCATGTTCACCACCCTGTAACTTATCTAGTAGGTATTAATTCATTACGTTCATTCACAATTACTGTTACTCCTTTTTTAGGAATGCAGTGAATGAACTAACCAATGCACTATTTGAAATAGGTTAAATAATTCCAGCAACTATCCACTTTAAAATTTCTTTCTTAACAACTTTATTCATAACAGGATTCAGTATCCTTTGAGGATTAGCCTTGGGTTTACAGTTCTCTTCCATATAAATTCTATGCATACAAATTGAAGGATTTATTCCTTTAATATCAGCAATTTTCCATCCAAAGGTTTTCCTAAAATTTTTCTGAATTTTCATCAACCTTTCTTCTTCTTCCATCGTTAATTTTGAGAAAATTATAGCTGGTAAAGTAGAGGAATCCTAAAAGGCATATTTTAAATGTTCAGGAAGTAACTTCAACTCCAGTTCTAGAGGTTTTTCAATTGATGGAAAAAATGATTTATCTTTGTCTACCGTATCAAAAATTTCAAAACTTTTTCGAACATAGTTTGAATCTTTCTTAAGAAGTTCTTTACATCGATCTAATTCCTCTTCTTACTCGTGTTCCAAATCTCTTTCTTTAGATTTTTCTTTTTAAGTTGTTTTGAAATGGCATTCAATTAGATATCTTATAACATTCATCCTATAACATTCATCATCTTTACCTTTTGCAGGATATTTCATTGATCTTGAAATATTGAAAGAAAATGTTTGATCATCGACGCGCATTGTTAATTCCCCTTTCTGCACATCTATCATTGCTCTTTCTATTGCTAGGAAAGGTCTCCCCAAAATGATAGGTATCTCTTTATCTTCCTCCACATTTAGCACAATGAAGTCAATAAGAAAGATAAATTGATCCACTTTCATTAGGACATCTTCTATAATTATTTTAGGGTATGTTATCGAACGATATGCTAAGTGTAGAGTTACAGTAGTAGGGGTTATTTCTCCTATTCACAATCTTTTGAATATTGATAATGGCATAAGGTTAATGCTTACACCTAAATCACATAAAGCTTTCCCATAAAATCCATAAAATAAAGCTTTCCCATAAAATCTATCTCCTATTGCACAAGGAATTGTAAAGCTACCAGGATCTTTAAGCTTTTCCAGAAGCTTTTTCTAAATTATAGCACTGTACTCCTCACTAAGTGCAACAGTCCCATTATCTTTAAACTTCCTTTTCGAGGATCTTTAAGCTTTTCAGGAAGTTTCTTCTGAATTATAGCACTGCACTCCTCACTAAGTGCAACATTCTCATTATCTTCAAACTTCCTTTTTCTGTTGAGAATATCCTTCATAAACTTTACATAGCAAATGGAATATTAAGTGTAAGCTTCTTAAATATTTCCAAAAGTTTTGAAAATTGTTTATTCAACTTCTGCTGACCAATTCTCTAAGAAAATGGAGGTGGTGGTTTTTCTAAATTAGCTTTTAGTAGAGAAATAGTTCTTTCAGAATCTTTTGGAGCGTCCTCTATTGATTCTTCAATTGTTTCTCTCTCTACTTCAATTTCTTTTTGAACCCTACCTTCCAAATCTCTTTCGCTTCAAAATTGAACGGCTTTTACTTACTCTTTATTCTAGTCTTTTAGATTTGATTCAGTATTACTAGGAAGTTTTCCTTAGGATCTCCTTAGGATCTATTACTTAATGAGTTTGTTATTTACCCAAGTTGATTCTCAATATTTCTAATTGTAGCTCCTGACATTGTAATTGATTTTCCATTTGAAACACCACTTCTTCTGTAGACAACTTCTTCTCTTTAAATTGTGTATTATTGTTGAAACCTGGAGGATAAGCAAATCTATAATTATTATTCCCCTGATTGTTCTATTTTCCCAATGGATTTACTTATTTGTTCCCCCATTGTTAATTATTAGCACCCGAATTGTTATTCCAGTTAAAATTAGGATGGTTTTTCCAACATGAGATATAATAATTTGAATATGGGTCATTCTGCTTATTATTTATGGCTTTCAAAGTTTCTAATGATGAATGATGCTTCAGAATCTACTATCATTTGGCCTAATGATTTCTCTTCAATCATGGAAATTGGTTGATAAAAATTCATTCCAAATTGGTCAAACTTCCTTGAAATTGCAGCAACCTGATTTGCTAACATAGTAAATGCATCACATTCATGAATATTGGATACTTTCTTAGGATTCACCCTCTTGGAAGGCCATTGAAAATTATTGGTAGCCATTTCTTCAAATAAAGCATAGGCGTCATGAAATGGTTTTGACATTAATGAACTACCAACAATGACATCGATAATTGATTTAAGTGATCCAACTAATCCATTATAAAAAGTTTGAATTATTAACCAATCTAGTATAACATGGTGTTGACACTTTCTTAAAAGTTCTTTAAATCTTTCTCATGCTTCATAAATAAATTCCCCTTCAAACTGATTAAAAGATATAATATCATTTCTAAGCTTTTTAGTTTTTTTATGGTTGAAAATTTATAACAAGGAATTTTTGTGCTAAATCACTCCAAGTTCTGATAGATCCAGGTGCTAACAAATTCAACCACATCTTAGCTTTATCCCTCAGTGAGAAAGGAAATAAACTAAGTCTTATGACATCATCTGATACACCATCATATTTAAATGTAGCTAACAATTCTAGGAAAGTGGAAAGATGTAAATTTGGATCTTTAGTTGGTGATTGCCGAAACTAATTATTTGATACCATTTGGATAATAGCAGGTTTAAGCTCAAATGAATTAACCACTACAGTAGGTTTTTGAATACTACAATGAAGTTCATTTATAGTAGGGTTGGCATAATCTCTTAAAGGTCTAGACTCTTTATGAATTTCAACATTTTGATCATTTTTGTTTGCCATTTCTGCAATTTTTTTGGATTTTTCAAGACTTTAATTTTTTGGTTTTTATGATTTTTTTAATAGTTCTCTCTAATTCAGAATCGTACGACACTAGTCCTTCAGAACCTGAACTGCGCATTGACTAACATTAAAAAAAAATGAAACTAAACACACAAAAAATAAAATAAAGTAACTGAAAGTTTAAATAAGACTTTTTAAATATAGAAATTTGTTCTAAAAATAAAAATATGCTTATAAATCAATACATTCTTTACAATTTTCACTTCACTTTCCTGGGAACGACGCCAAAAACTTGATCCCGAAACTACTTATATGCAACAGTATACTTATATGCAACAGTATAACAGT
>NW_018225828.1:32935-33264 GCF_001263595.1 Phalaenopsis equestris | reverse complement strand
TAACAATAATTCTGATTTCCTTATTTCATTATATTTCCTTATTTCACAAAAAAACCAAAAACTTGATCTTGAAGAAAAGTAAGAATTTAACTTTTAATTTATATATATTGGGATACTACGCAAGTTACGTAACGTTATCAAGTAATATAGGACTTTTTCCTTATTTTACTACAAAACCAAAAACTTGATCCTGAAGAAAAATAAGAATTTAACTTTTAATTTATATATGTTGGGATACTACGCAAGTATACGTATCATTATCAAGTAATATAGGACTTTTTGATTAAGACCTGAATATCGAACCCATAGAGAAGATATGCAATATGCAC
>NW_018225828.1:29855-32577 GCF_001263595.1 Phalaenopsis equestris | reverse complement strand
CTGAAGACCGGCTAGGCAGGGAAGATACTAGCTCTCACTCTAGAGTTCCCTCGGTTCCCTCTAATTGCGGGCTAACATCTCGTGTCAAAACCTAAAATAATAAACCAAGTTGGGGACTTTAACCTGGCACTTTAAAGTCATCTAACTCTACACCCTTCAATGAATATGTCCCTATAGATTTGCCCTTATTTATTTGCACTCAATCATATGAACTACATTCTCATTCATACAACCTCATGTGATTTTTTCGATTGACTAAGACAATACCAGTCTGGTTCTTACATGTTCTCATAACAAATTTTAACATCTGGATTGGCCAAATCAAGAAGTAAATGAAGTGCATGGATTTAAATCATCACAACTTCTTCCATCATTGAAGATCAATACTCTCCACAATTTTCATCCACAACTTAATTATTTATCACTTTAAGAAGAAAGATAAAGAAAACTACTCAAAATCCATGAAGAAAATAAAACCACACTTTAGTTTAAAAGTAGAAGTCATTGTCAAACCAACAACAAGTCTAAATTAAAATGAAAAAGTAGTCTAAAATAAAAGATAAAAACTTATCTCAAGTCCTCGAACTTATCTCAAGTCCTCGCTCGACCAAACTCTTGAAGTTTCATTGAATCTCTTCTCTTTTACAACACTCTCAATAGAAAATTAAAATAAAAGGATAAATATGTGGTGCCTGAAAATCTCTCTAACTAACTCCCAATTTAAGAACTTTCAAAACTTTCCCAGTACTTTCAGGACCCCTTTCAAAGTCTCAATCTTTCTTCCTTTTTAATTCTCTAAAAGGTGTCTTGGTATCTCTTCAAAATGAGTCTTGATTTGATGTATTTCACCAAAAGATGCATCCTTTCGCAATAATTTTCGTCCATGGTGGTTGTAACCACCTATTAAGCCAATAGATGCCTCAAAAATCTTTTCAAAATTTACAAAAAACCAAATTTACTCATCAAATAACTGCTACTGGTGCTTAAGCAAGGGGCCTCTAGGGCTTAGGTGCGGCCTTCTCTGTTTAACCGGCGCTTAAGCGTTGGATCTGGCGCTTAGGCGCCAAAATACTTTTACATATTTTTCACCTATTTGCTCCAAATTTGAACGTTTTTTACTCATTTAAACATTTTTTTTACCTTTTTACATGTACTTGAAAGAAAAACACAGAAATGCCTTCCATTAAAGTGCAATATCTCAAAAATAAGTATAAACATGTGTCCAAAAATACTATATATTTTAGGCGTATCAATATTTGGAGCAACTTTCATACTAATAAGCTATATTCTGAATAGTTTTGTTTATAGAGCATGCATATACCCTTACTGCACTTATTGGGGTTTTGTGGTTATGACCACTGATTGCCATTATTTATTGTGGTGGCTCTTTGCACAGTAAATTACTTATATTATTTATTTGAAGTGGCTCACGACCTATGATATGCAAGATTGGCTTTTTGTGGCTCTTATTATTTGTCACTTTATTTGGTCTTTTATTAAGCTTGTGGTGCATTTTTGGAGGAGTCATATGGGACTAATAATGGTTATTTTGAGGGTTTTTTATTCCCTGCATGTTTGGGATGAATGTATCATGATAGATGGTTGGAAGGATTTTGGTGCTAAGGTGGTATCTCATGAAAACATTTTACACTCAAACATTTACTATGACGCCAAATTATATTGGAGATTCTCTTACACTGGTATGAGGCATGACAATGGCCATATTCCCTGGCATGAGCAATGCATCATTGGCAGCTTGGCTAGTTTGGAGATTATTTTGGAGAGGATTTATTGGTTTGATGCAAAATTTCATTGCTCCATAGTTTTTAATTTATCTACTTCTTCATTGACTTTATATGGCCTGTCTATATGTGGGCTCGTTGGTAGAATGTTTGGATTGGTATATTGTGGAATATTGCATTGGCTCTGATTTTATTACATTGGGACAACTCTAAGGGTCAGTTTGCTCTCAACGCTATGGTTTCTATTAATTTAGTAGCCCCTTTCACTTTCTGCTTCGGTGTTTTTGTTTATCTTATTAATTACAATAGTCCTATATACATTCTGCATTATTTGGTGATTATCCAGAAGCTTTGGATCACTTTTTTGGTCACTATTTTGATTGGGGGGGGATGGTCTCTCATCCTTATGGATATTGGGCTCTGGGCTTCTTTGCTGACTGGATGGTTCCTCATTGTGGCCAAATGATATTGCTGCATAATTATTGTCACCTTCTATACTATTCTTTATTAACTAATTTGGCAGTGAGTTATCTTATAGATTTCTAGAGATGTGGTACTCATATGCTTGATGCCTGAATTGCCTACTTAATAGAGATTGGATTACACTGTCATGCACAATGTTTCTCGATTATTACTGATGTAGACTTTGATCGAATTATAGGTGTTGGCAGGAATCGCTGGATGTATCTCAGACTTAGCTCTTTTGATTTTAAAATTTTAAGTATTGGAGTTTGGTATACATGTAATTTTGCGTATACTTCTTATGTTGGTATACTTTTTGGGTCTACACATGTATTTTCTAGTTTTTGCGTGGTGTTGTAATGCGGACAGTGGAACCCCTAGGGTTTGATTTTTCTATTTTGTTACTAGTGGGGATCCACTATCCCACCCCATTTTTGTACCTTTTCTAATTATTAACACCTAAGGAGCCACAAGCTGCTCTTTTAATAATATTGATATATATATATATATATATATAT
>NW_018225828.1:23641-29355 GCF_001263595.1 Phalaenopsis equestris | reverse complement strand
TATATATATATATAATAGGTTTATTATGACACCTGTCTCACACACTCACGCTTGCCAACCAGCATTCCCAATTGTTGTCCAACGAATATGCATGTATTTATACATAAAAAACCTTAAACTTTTAAGGTATAAATTTATACCTTAAGAGCTTTGCATACATACCAACCATTCTTATGCAAAAAATCTGCCTCCAATTCATATCTATAAACTGCCTTGCAAACATTCTTAAACGATGGTGGCATAATAAAAAGCAAATAACATGTTTAAATGTAAAGATTATGACACTCATGCATATATAAACATTATTAAATGCAAAGATATTAACAAGTTATTAAATTGTGTAAATGTAAGTGTTATATATATATATATATATATACATATATATACATATATACATATATATATATAATGAGCTTATTATGAGGCCTCTTTCTCACAGTCACGCTTGCCAACTAGCATTCCCTATTACTGTCTGTATGGAGTGTTTTAATTGTTTTTTTTTTCCTCATGGAAAGTAGATTTGTGGTCTTAAAATGAGGGTGGGCGTAAATATAATAGAAGCTACAATTTGGCGAGAATGTAGTTATCTTTATTCATTAGTATAGATAGTTATGTAGAACTAATTATCTAAGCTCCAAACCCAGATGCAATACAACAACAACAAAGGCACAAGACTTTGTCAAACCACAAATTTAAAAAATTTTAGAACTCTGATCCAATTATACTTAATTTCGTACATTTGTATATCAGCAATTCAAAAAAATCTCCCCTGCATCCCTATATGAACTTCTAGCCCTCCCGTTTGTCTCATTCATACCATCATCTAAACTTTGAATTTGTATTAAAGTTATATATCTAACAATATCTAACATAGCTCCAAACTGCCCTGCAACCATCCATCAGGAATAGTTGATTCCAACATGCTTCCACATAGCAAAATTGCGCTACAAACATATCTTGCTCTCTTGGCAAGTCCAACTAAAGAAACAGCCTGAAATGCTAAAATAAAACCACAACACAGAAAGCTTCCTAAATCAAAACTGCTAATTGGGAAGAAGAATTTGAGAAGAGGAGATGGAACATACTGAAGTGTCATTCCAATTAGAAAAATAATAAAATTACATACAACAAATCATTTGAAAGCCCAACTTTACCCAAGGAAATCCAACGAATAAATTCCAATTAAACAAACACCAATAAAATCATTACATTCAACACTTAAAAATTGACCATTACGAGAGGGTAGGAAGGATTTCTAAGGAAGACGCAAGGCCAAGGAGAAGTGAGGAGACAAATCAAGCATGAGAGCTCAAGAGGTGAAGGCTTCGTGATAGTTTTAGGGTGAATCAGAGAAAGGGCAGCACAACCATGAAAGACACAACAAATGAACGCGAGTGCAGGGTATGACCCGTGGCTACGTGTACTATAAATTAAAAGGTGGTATGACCCGTGGCTGCGTGTACTATAAATCAAACAAAATGCCACCTAAACTTGTTAAACAAACACGTAGGCACTATTTTTAAAATGCATGAAAATACCACCACACCAAATAAGCACACCCAAATGGGCAGTTAATAGCAAGCTATCTACATGTAGAGAACTTTTTGTTGATTAAGGAGGTGAGGTAGCTTTATTTGTATTTTAATATATTAGGAGTTATTGATATAAATAATAAATTTTAGGTATGATATCTACTATGTCAGTTCTAAGCCCCCTAGGGTTGGTAGTTTGATCCCACTAGTGTGCGAATGAGTCGAGTGTTTAGGTATAAGTTTGGCAGTGAGCTCAGATCATAACCTCTGGACACTTTTGTTGACCTTATTTTTTATTGAGGTTTAGTTTTTCCTCTTTAGTAGCCTAGGGTCTAGCCATAGGACTTTTTCTGTTGACTATTCCTAGTCCTAAAAAACTAGACATGGAACCCTCACCATTAGAAATTCCACCCTCTTCTTTACTCAACTTGAAGTTTCACATGTTGGTCTCAACCTCTAGCACTTAGTAGGTGGGGTCACTGTGGGGGAAACTCAAGATGAGTCACCCTTAGGATTGCTGGACCTTAGTGTTAACCCTAGGTGTTGGTCTGGAGTGAGGGCACTCACTACACTTATCTGCACCCACAATGACTCACATCCCTGAACTCAAATTTCTAGCCTAGATCCCTTGATCTTTTGGGATACTCATGTAGATGGTCCTCTAAACCTACCAGCACTAGGGCTATGGTTTAACCAGGACCACTATGTAGAGGACCAAAAATGGGATTTCCATTGGTTCATGGTTTATTGGTGATGGTTTGTACCTCAAATCTACCAAAATACCCATCTCGGCCTTTTACCCTTAAAACACCCCCAAATTACCAAAATACCCCTCCATAGCTCAAAATCCCAAAAATTCAAAAAATTCCCAGAAAACCCCAATAAATCCCAAATATTTCCAATTTCATTTTTCTCAACTAACACATGACCCAATTTGGCCAATTTGACCATCTTTAACTAAAATCCCCAAATTACCCTTTAAAAACCCAAATTTCCCCAAATCCAACTCAAATGTCCTTCAATTTGATCTCAATTGACCCCAATTACAATCCTAAACCCAAATTAACTTTTGATATGACCAAAATAAATCAAATCTAAGCTCAATTGGTCCATGATTTAAGCCCAATTTTGATTTGGGTCAAAACCCCAATCTTGACCATTTGACCTATTCTCACCATATTGAACCCATAGCCGAGTCAATTGGCCTTAATTAATGTTGAAAAACCTTTATAAAATTCATATACATCAAAATAAATCATCAATTGGCCTTGGTGAAGTCTCAAATCTATTTTATTTTGGCCTAAATCCAAAATTCCCAAATTTAGCCCCAAATTTGCTAAATCCCCAAATTTCACCCAATTGATTGCCTTAACCTCCACATTGGCATCCAATTAATGTTGGAAACTCTTCATGAGGTCCCTATTGACCATTTATAATAATAAATTTGGACTTAGCCCAAGGCTAACCCAAGCTAGACTCAAGCCTAGCCCAACATGACCAAATTGATTAAAGTTCAAAATTCCCTCAAATTGAGCCTTCAATTGAACTCAAAACCACTTCAATCCTTCACCAAAGGTGTTCCTTATGATCATCTACATCGAATGTAACATTTAATTGGGCCAACTGACATGGATAACCTAGCCCAAACCCAAGTTTTGGTCATTTGCTCCCACTTGGACCCATGCACTAAATGTGATCTAACCACCCTAAAGTCACCAATTAACTCCACCACAGCAATTAGTTGGACCTAGTGACCAGTCCAAACACCATGAAACCACCTAAATCAAGCCATATGGACCAAAGGTCCCCCAAATTAAGGGATTTTATTTCCAGAAATGCACATGCTTAAGATGTCTTTGCAAATCAAAGCACATTTGCATTAAATTGTTGTGATGGATTCCTCTGGGTTCCCTGAGCTCCTAGCCACCTCCCATTGGTTGGTCTGCCAGCCTAGTGGCCAGAAAGCCCAAAATTGAGAGCCACTCCCATGGAATCTCACCCAAATCAAACATAGAGGCCAGCTCATCCAAATCGAATTGAAGAGCTCCTCTGCCCTCCACCTAAGCACCAGAATGCACCCAAACTTGTGTCCTGAGAGCCACCCCATGGCCATTTTTATAAAAACTCACCTCTCACGGCCATGGGAGCTGTGCTGAATTTTTCCTAGAGAGGCCTCTCCAAACTCCACATAGAGCTTCCCTAAGATCCCCTCATTCCTACCATTTTCCCTCACCCATTCCCATTGTCGGAGCTCAATTTTAAGCTTGAAACCTTGACGAAAACCAGGACAGAACCCAATACTCTTTCATAGTCCACCAAACTTAAATTAACTTCACCCACACCTTCATAAGAGTGAAAGAGGCCAAAACCCCATCAAATCCCCCTCCCACAGAGCCTCTATCATAGCTCTAGACCAACACCCAAATCCGGCTGTGATCGAATTCATACC
Organism: Phalaenopsis equestris; assembly: GCF_001263595.1. Taxonomy (NCBI): domain Eukaryota; kingdom Viridiplantae; phylum Streptophyta; class Magnoliopsida; order Asparagales; family Orchidaceae; genus Phalaenopsis; species Phalaenopsis equestris. The sequence goes on along the minus strand of NW_018225828.1, from coordinate 25,374 downwards.
TAGGCCTTACACCAAGGCCAGGGACTCAATCCCTAGCCTCCTTGGACCCCAAAAAATGTGTCGAGCACCTCTGATTGAAGCCTTCCTTCTCAAAGCAATGGTATAAAACTCCTCTTCCTCCCGAGCTCATTTTAATTCCCCATTTACAAGCCGGACAGCGCTTCGGGACATAAACAACGGGTCGAGTCAACAAGCTACATGGATGGCGGCGTCGAACCAGAGCACGCCACGCATGCTTTCGGAGCTGCCAAGGATCTAGTCAGCACGCGCGGTTTAAATAGATAAATAGCGCTTTTCTTATTTATTTAAATACCCGTAACTTAGAAAATTCATAACTTTGTGTAGAAAAATCAAAAAAATAAAATAAAAATACCTTCTTGCTCAGTGAACAGAGGAGAACAATGTGAAATAAATTTTAAGATTATAGTATGCATATTTTATTTTTAATTAATTAAACACTGTTTTGAATAATTTGATTCTCCATGCATATTGGCACATCATTTTGGCTTGAAATTTTGGCATGTTGTAGCCTCTGTCAAGGAAAACATCCTTTGATTTTTCCAAAGTCATAAGAGGTTATTATACAGGGATCCATATTTTTTAAGTTATTTCACATTATTTCTTCAAAATAATCATGGAAATTAGCATATTTATTATAAAATCCTAAGAAAATTTTGGAAGGTCCACCATGACTAGAGAAACCTTTGGAAATAATTTTATGTGCCAAGTCATTTAAGATGCACTTAAATTTTATAAATACTAAATTGCTAAGATAATTAAATTTACAAAATATAGACATTTAAATGACTTGATTTTCAATTTCCACTGTGATTTATGATCTAGAGAACTCATCATAAAAAATTCAAAATATTTTGAGTCCATTTGAACACTTAAATTGGTTTTTAATGATAAATACCACTTTTGGAATTTAAATGATTTTTAAAAATCAAAATATAATAAAAAAACTATGAAATTTAGTTTTTTGAGTTCTCTGTGATCAGGGGTATTTAATAAAAATAAAATGATATTTAAAATAAAAACTTGATTTTTTAGCCTATTTTAAATATTTGACTAATTAAAAATCCATAAAAATCACAAAAATAATAAAACTCCTCAAAATGTTCTAAATTGCTTCCTAATAACTTAGGAATAATTAGAATATTTTTCCTATTTTTCTAAATAAAGATCTTGAATTTCAAAGCTTGAAAATAATTTTTAAAAGGCTAAAAAATGAGTTTACACTAAAATAATTCCAATAAATCAAAGAAAAATAAAAAATAATACAAAATTTACTCTCTGAGTTTTCTATCCTTGGGGAGATTTTTGAAAAGAGATTTTCTTAGAGAGATTTTCCAAAAATACAAAACTTAATTTTCACTACCTAAAATATTTTATTTTTATTAAATAGCTCAGAACTTAAAATAATTCTAATAAATTAGAGAGAATACAAAAAATTATGAAATTTCATCCAAAGGCTTATGTAGTCTAGGTCTACCTCCCGAAAAAATTTCAAGGGATTAGAATTTACCTTGGTCAAGTTAAGAATTTTCTTTGGAAAGTCCTATTTTTTCATGAAAATAATTATATAAATTAAATTAAATTTTGAAAAATCATATTTTTTTTAGTGCAAACACAAAAGCTTACGACAGAGTAGTAATGAGGTAGGATAAAAATTTCAAATTCATTTGAATTGAATTTGACAAATTATGAAGTGTTAGAGCCTTAGGCGCAAA
>NW_018225828.1:22201-23579 GCF_001263595.1 Phalaenopsis equestris | reverse complement strand
TAATCAATTTATTTGATGTTTGAAACATAAAGGGGTTAATTGTTAGAAACCAATCTCACTTTCTTAATTAAGATTAATAAATTCCTAAATTATTAAAATTTGGAAGTTTATTAAAATTAAATGATCCTTGACTTAGGGGTATGACTTTGGAAGCCAATAATTAATCAATTTAATTTCCCTATCTTGTTTTAAAATAAAATTCAAATCATGAATCATGACCACTTAAAGCTTAACCTTTTCAAAACTAATTAAGACACTCACCTAGGTCTTAAGGGCTTAATGGTGACTTAGGCTAAATCAAAAATTGATTAAACAAGGATTAGAGAAATAAACATAATTAAATCAAACATCCTTGAAACACCACTAAGCCCAATTAGGATTAAGATTTGGCTAAGTGTTCAAATTGCACAAGCTTGCCTCTTTAAGAGTCTTCACTCACATAATTTTCAAATTAAATCACAAGTGATAATTATACTATTCTTAGGGATAAGTGAGACATCAATGTTCACTGAGCATTAGAAGTTTTCACAGGATGAACCTTTAAGCAACATAATAAGTTCAAATGGACTCGAGGCTTTTCACTAGTTGGTGAGAGGGAGGCATGGACCTGCTCCCCCCTCCTAACTTGTTGGATACCTCAGAGGCCTATTAAACTTAATATTCTCTGCTTAATGAAATCATCCTTAATTAAACTTTTAAGAACTCACCAAAATATGACATAGGGTTAGGAAAACCACCAAACCTTACTTTTCATGCTCTTCATAAATTTCTTTATAATGCATTTTAAGTTTCAGGTGGTGGAACGAGAAGACTCGCCAGGTACACTTTTACAGTTTTCAGCATGGTCTTTCTTGTACTTTCATACTGTACTTTTATAACTGCAAATTTGCATGCTAAACAAAGATGTCACCCTGCATGAAAACTAAAACCATCAGGATAGCCACATAACCATAACCAAAACTAAAACTAAAATCAACCAAGATAAAATTCACCGCCACAACATTCAAAATATAAAACAACTCAAAATTTAATCACAAACATCACACGAAATGCAACTTCAACTAAATTAATACACTCTATTGGATGATCGGGAATTTCTTGGAGGAGGTAATCTACATTTGCTAATGAGGCTTCCTACGACCTAAATAAAATTATGAAACTCATGAAGTTGAGTTTAGTAAATTCATTCGGACTAAGTGAATCCAATTGAAAATAGTGGTGTCGGAACGAAGGAACCGTAGTATCCTAACCAATGTCGCTCTAATCAACTTTAACATGCCCTCATAAGACCCTCATAAAATTTAAAGAACTTCAACCATAGGGCCACCTGATTTGACATTATAACTCGACACGCTAGATAACTCAAACTCGTCCTGGC
>NW_018225828.1:0-22191 GCF_001263595.1 Phalaenopsis equestris | reverse complement strand
GAGCTAGCATGGTGGGCAGCACGGCCATCTTCAACAGCAAAACCTGTCTTCCCCAGCTAAACAAATCTTCCTTCCTTAGACTTAAACAACAAAGCCATAGGATTTCGAGGTTGCTTGCTTATGCAACGTAAATCCTCACATCATCTTTAAACCTTTGCATAACCCTATTATACAATATAAGCCCTAACTCGTCTTATAATTCTGAGGTTGTCGTTTGTCACGACCTAAATCATCACATCTTTGAGGCCATTTGTGTGATCGTTTCACATGAATGCAAGCCCTAAATAATAAAATTGGCAGGATGAAACACCTAAATATTTCTCCTTAAAACTGAAGCCAAACATTAGGATAGCTTGGGAAGTCATCGGGGTTCTCCTCTGGATCCATGACATCCCCTAGTTCTTCTTCCTTTGGATTCTACGATAAAATATTCTAAATTTGAACCAATCCCTTTCACACCTCTACGTCTGATTTTGTTGAAGAGTCCTACCCTTTTGAAATTGCTTGAAAATAATTTTTCTTGATTTTTATCGAGAGTCTTCTTAGGTGACTTTGGTCATTTAAGATGTAATTAACTAACTATAGGGGCTTAAAGCATGTCCAAACCCAGCTTAATATAAACCCTATTTAATCCTTTATATTAAATAGGGGAACTTGTCGGCAAATACAAAGGTTTCGTAGACCAAACGGACGTCATACTTTCCTTAGTTAATTTGATCGAGCCTCATCCTCAAGTCTTATATTTATCCTTTAGGATAGATATAGGATTTGAGGTACAGTGCTCTTTCATTTTAAACTATGAAAAAGATTGTCGGTACAGTTTGATTTCATACTGTAAAAGTGTAAACGGACATTTTTGATTTCATACTGTAAAAGTGTACATTTTTAACGGACGTCATATCCTTGTCGATACAGTTTGATTTCATACTTCAACGTCCTTCCGAAGCGGGCGACAGGATTTTGATTTTTGATTCCGGTGACCAACAGCTTCTTACGGGCAACTCCCCTCCAACCCCTCAAATAGCGCCGACAATAGTATTAGTTGCTTTCTGCTTAGAATCAAACCTTGCATAAATTTAGTTTTTGTCTTTCTAAGAGTTTAAACTTTCATCTGCTATAAGTTGTGTTTGCAGTTTATAATAGAAAATTTTTTAAGTCCTTATAAAAAAATATGGCTTCCCTATGGGATTGATACTGGGGTTTTTAAAAAAAACTCTAAATTACTTGAAATGATATGTATACTTGCATGATACCCTTAGTATGAAAGCTCATCTTTTATTTTCTAAATCGTTTTATTTGTTCACACCAGCATCTAAATATAATTCGGGCCAAGTTTTTGACAATCTTTTGGAACATAGAAATTAGTGTGATTGCGAGTCAGGCCATTTTCTGAGAGGCAACCCATGATTATCTGTGTGGATTGATTTTCATTATTTATTGCTATAAAGATTTATAGCTATGTGGTTATGTCCAAAGTATTAAGTGTTAATGAGATCTACATGATGAGAAGAGGCACAAATCATAGAATTTAATGATAAAGGTGAGGTTGGGACGTGTTAATTGGACAATTGACAAAGTGGTGCTAATAGTAGCACTGACACCTAGGCACCAGAACCTTGATGCCTAAGTGCCCTGTTAAAGAAAGTCTGATGCCTAAGCACCCAGACTTGCGCCTAGGTGTCAAAGTTTGCAAATGTTTAAATAACAATCTCAAGCAAATTTGAACCTACTTCTCACCCTTAAAATTGGCATAAACCTGCATGATGTTCATAAGGGGTCATCATCTTGGCTTTTAGGATTATTTAGGAGGAAGATTAAGGTAAGAATCATATCTATTAGATACTATGGCACCTAGAACCAAAGGAAGCAAAAGCAATGGTGTATTCGATAGAAAAAAAATTCATCAACGAAGAAGCTCAAAATTATTACAATAGATTTCTTATGTCAAATGAACTGATGAAGGAAAGGGGATTTATTACACCTGGTGGGGACGTGGAAGTGGTTAATTTTGTAGTTAAGGAGTTCTATTTCAATCTTCCAGAATTACATCAAAGTTTAGTCTTTGTTAGTGGCAGGTTGGTATCATCTAGTTCATCTTGTATCAATGAATTATTTTTATTGGATAATGTTCCTCTTTGCAGTTATGCCGATTTATCCCCAACCAAAGACAAATTTGATGAAATTTTTAGATTCCTTACTGATGGTAAAGGAACTTAGAAAATGAGGAATGAATCAAAAGTGAGTTTTCCACTTTAAAATTAAACTCATCATCTAAAGCTTGACATTTTTTCATTGCTGCCAAGTTGCTTCATTCTACAAATCTTAGGAAGGTAAAAAAGGAGAGTGATCCTAAATTACAACATTCAAATTGGTAATCCTATTGATGGAGGGGCACTGATTTTTTAACCCATAAGTGGTTGTTCATTAAATGGATCCACTATGGGACTAGGACATCTGGTTGTTATTTTTTCTCGGTATAGTCAAGCCCAGGTAAATGCAAGAAGTTAATCCAAGAATGAGGATTTATCAGTCTCCGTGGAACTATTGAAAGCCTTATAGTTGATCGCCACTGGGAAGATTTCTATTATACTACAATTGTAGATGTGATTTCTATTGTTCGTGAGTTTTATGCCAACCTCCCAGAGATTTATAATGAATCTGTGGTAGTTAGGGAGAAAAGACTTTACTTTATGCCTACCCGTATCAATATTTTATACTTGTTGGGGGATGTTTCTGGTAGTTACTATTCTGGTCACACTTCTACTGATTTGGATATCAACGAGATTATTCTATTTTTGATTAACAAACGGGAATCATTAAAGATTATGAATGATCATAAGGTAACTTTTTCTTCTTCCAAACTCAATGCTCCCTCTAAGGCTTGGCATTACTTTATATCTACAAGAATGCTTCCCCCCCACAAACCTAAGTGAAGTTACAAGAGAAAGAGCCACATTGAATTATTGTATTTAGACACATAAACCTATCGATAATGGCTCGATTATATATAGGTCCATGATCCACTCTGTGACATTTAGTACTTCTGAAGGGTTAGGATTCCTTTCTCTCATTTTCACTTTATGTCAACAATCTGGAGTTAGTTTTGAGACTTGAGAAGAGTTATTCTAGCCACTAAAGCCTATTAGTAAGGTTAATGTGGTAGTATATGGAAAGCATGATGTATCTAGATCTAGGGCTAGAAATTTTACCCAACCCGCAATTACACAGATATTTTTACTCCAAAAGATTGCAAAAAATTTGTCTCATATTATATTTAGCAGCTAGTGTGAATAAATGAAATGATTTAGAAAATAGATAATAAGACTTCACACTAAAGTTAATACATAAGTATACATATCATTTCAAGTAATATAGGATTTTCCTTAAAACCCCAGTATCAATCCCACGGAGAAGCTGTAACTCTTAATATTGACTTGCAAAACCTCTATCTAAATTGCAAATAAATATGATAAGAGATAAATTTTGAATTTTTTACAAAAGATTAAAACTAAATTTAAGCAAAAAGTAATAACAAAGTTAAAAAGTTTAATAAAGTTCAAAAGACTAATAAAGTTTAAAAGTACGTTTGAATGTTATGAAAAGATCTTTCTCCTTGCAATGAGTTGTTAATCAATATAGGTTTTGAATGATTAAAAAAAATAAAATAATGTATTGAGAAAAATAAGAGTGTACCTATTCTTTACTCCCTCTCGGAGTTAGCAAAGAACATTGGCTAACCTAAAGTTTGCCTCTAGCTTGTGTAGTAGTGATGAGTAGATTATAGCCTCTCACTTCTAGATTACCCACTATGCTCTCTCTATAGAGCCTACCAGGGGACCTTAGATCTAAACTCTGAATCAAATTGATAAAAGAATCTAGTCTATCACCCAAAAAACATCAATTCTATGCTCATCAAAACTTATCTCCCTATCTATTTGCACTCTCCTCAGACGATCGCGACGACTCTTTCCAAAGTGAAGTGTGTCATTCACAAGTTGGGTAAAATCATAGCTCTCCGAGGTCATTTTGTTTCTGAATGGATTTTAACATCACAAGCGGTCAATTTGCAAAGTCAATGAAGAAACTGTGGAAATTTCACCTCAATTTTTAAAATAAAAAATAAATCATTAAAACCATTCTCATCCAACATGATTAATTCCCAAATGTAGAGAGAAAGAAATGGAACTACTCAGAATTCATGGAGATAAAATAGAAACATATGATTTGTATTGAAAGCCAAAACTTAACAACAAAAAACACAAATACAAAATACCTTATGTCTTCTCCCAACGCAAATCTTGGAGTCTCTTTCAGGCAATCTCCAAACTCTTACTCACACACACACAATAACACCAAAATCACTCATGCACACACTAACTTCAACTAAAACCCTCTCTAAAAGTCCTCCAAAACTCCTCTTTTTTGTCAAGAATTTGGCCCTATTAATAGATCTTTGAAAATAACCAAAGGTTGCTTCAAGCACCCCTTCAAAATTTGGTTAAATTCAATACTTATTACTGTTATAGCATCAGTCTGGGGAGCTATAGCGCTCAGTTCACTCAGTAAATGACGCTATGGCGCTAAGGGTGGCATTATGGTGCCATAAAAAATTCTCCAATTTTGCTTCATTTTGCCCTCATTTTCTCTAAATGTTCATTCTATGTACATGAAACCAAAAACATGCAAAATACAATTTTTTAAAGTGAAATATCATAAAAAAAATGTAAAATGATCATGAAATGTATCCTAAAAATGGGTTATTTTTAGGTAAATCAATCTTCAGACATTCCTTCTACTTCTAGGCCCTCTAACTCTAGTGCTTCTACTCATCCTCCTACTAGCATGAACATTGTGATTGATTGTGTACAAGATTTGCAAGATGATATATCATTTGTATAGGGTCAAGTGCAGGACATTGAAGACAATTTGGAACACTTTTACTCTTATCTCAAATGGAAAAATGATTACGAGGAAGGTTTCCATACTTCTTTTGTGAACTTTCTTAAAGGAGATAAGACTATGGAGTTTCCTTCTTATCCACAATATCTGATGTTTGAGCATCACAATCTTATGGAGGAAAATGTTGATGATGAAGAGGATGGTGAGTAGTATTTCTTTATAAGTTTGGGTGTTACTTACTTTTTCTTGTTGCATATGACTATGTTATTCGACTTTAAGATATTTGGTTGTACTGGACCTAGTGTTATTTGTTACTACAACTTTGTGGATGCTGTACTTTTTTATTTTTTTACGTTGCTATTTACTTTATGCTCTAGTTCATGTATATGCTTGCTTATGTGATAAAGTAGCTTTTTACTTAGCAATTTTTCATGGTATAACATGTTTAGTTGAGATTTACTAACCACTACACACATGTCTTTACTGTTTATACCTGTATACTTTTCAAGTTTAGTACTCTTGATAGAAAAAAATTTAGAAAAATTCTCTTCCTACCTACATTTCTATATTAAATTTTTTAAACTGTCTAAAAATTTAAGTTCGGGAAAGGGAGAAAAACTTATAAAAAACTAAGTTTTATTTGTCCTTAATAGAGTACATTTAAAAATTATTTTGAAATAACCTATGGTATGTGGTGTTATCTTTAGAGAACTATATTTTTTATTCTATGAATGTTATAGTAGACTTAAGTTAAAATTTTTTGGTGATAAGGGGTAGTTCTAGAGTTAAGGTATTTAGTTTAAGGGAATAGTGACACGCGTCAAAATTACCTGTTTTTATTTATGTATTTCATAATTATTTTTAATGATATTGAGATTTAATAAGAGGTATTTTATATGTTTTGATTTCATGTGCAAGAAATGAAATTTAAGAGAAAAAGGAGCAAAAATGAAGCAAAAATAGGTCAATTAAAGCAAAAGACACAAAGGTGACCTGACGACTAAGCGTCGGGATGTTTTAGAAGGCTGACACCTAGGCATGACGGTTGGACGTCCAGAAACGGTTGACCTAAGATTCAATGAATTTGGAAAATTTTCAAAACGGTGCCTTAGATGACCCTTCGTTATATTCAGAGCTCTATATATAAAAGACATTTCTACAAGTTTAGAAGTGGAGAAAAGATAAAAACTTTATTTTTATTAGTAGTTTAGACGACTATAGGGGTGGGCAGCCACTATAGTGGGAATGTGGTGATTGTAGAGTCTTGTCGAGTCAAGTTTTATCAGAAAGTTCAGAGGATTGCTTAGGGAGAAGTTTGAGATAAGTATTTGTATCTTTGTTTAAGATTTATCTTGTAAACTTGGTTTTGATATATATGATGTTTTGTTTTTTATCCCCATGATTTCTGAGTAGTTTTCTTTTCTTTCTCCTTGCAATAGGAAATAATGATGTGTGGGATTAGAACATTTTAAGGATTTTTTTTATTCAAACAATTTATGATGGTATTTTCATTTGTTCTTCATTTACTTTACAAACTGGTCATTTGTGATGTTAAAACTTGTTATGAAACATAATGACTCGGGAGGGCTACGATTTCACCAACTAGTGAGTACCACACTAGACCTTAGAGGAAAGGGATGTCAAATCCAGAGGGAGTGCAAATAGATAGAGAGATACATTTTGATGGGTATAGAATTGGTGTTTCTAGGGCGACAGACTAGATCCTTTACCAATTTGGTCTATTTTTGAAACTAAGGGTCCTTGGTAGGTCCTATAGAGAGGGCACATAGGGTAATCTAGAAATGAGAGGTTGTAATCTACTCAGCACTACCACATAAGGTCGAACTAACTTTGGATTAGTCATTATTCTTTATGCTCGGAAGGGGTAAAGAATAGGTTTGCTCCTATTTGTCACAATACCTCATTCTCTTCTTTAATCATTTGATTACTGCACTGATTTACACTCTCTTTGCAAGGGGAATGACTTTTTATTAAAATTGTACTTCTTTTCACAGTTTTAATTTAAAGTTTGATATTATTCTCTTGCAAACTTAGTTTATAATTTAAGTAGAAATATTTCTAAGTTAGCATATTAAAATCTTTATTTTCCCTATGGGTTCGATACTGGGTTTTTAAAGAAAACTCTATATTACTTGAAAATATACATATACTTGCGTAGTACCCCTAGTGTGTAAGTGACCTGACCTGTAATTACACAATTATTTTAATTTTAAAATATTACCAAAAGCTTGACCTAATTTATATTATTTAGTGGCTAGTGAGTAAAATTAAATATTATATAAACTTGATAAAATTTTTCACATACAAAGGATACTACTCAAGTATATGTATTGTTTCAAGTAATATAAGACTCTAACAAAGTCCTAAGTATCGATCCCACAGGGATAGACAAAACTCTCATAGGATGTTTTTAGTAAAATCTACTTTAAACTGTAGTTAACTTATATAGAAATTAATAAATAGTTTTGGTGTATTACCTAATCTTAAGGAATTAAAAGGAATGCTAAGTATGCTAAGCAAATGGAGAATGCAAATGCAAGGCAATCTAAAAGGCTAAAATGTAAAGTTACCACTAAGCAATTCTAAACTAACAATGTATAGAAGAGTTCAAATTTGTATAAAACATCATTCCCATTACAATGAGTTTATAATCAATGTAGGAATCAAATAATTTAAAATATAATTAATTTTTTGCTCCAAATAGAAGCATACTTATTCCTTACCTTATCTCGAGTGCATAAAGAACATTGGCTAATCCAAAATTTAGTCCCTAAACTCGTGGTTAGGCTGAGAAGATACTAGCTGTCGCTCTAGAGTTCCCACTTACCCCTCACTTGATAGCTAACTTCTCGCTTTATTTTTGAAACAACTGGACCAAATTGGAAATTTTAGTCTGTCACTCTAAAACCTACAATTCTACGGCCATCAAAACTTATTTCCTTATTTATTTGCACTTAACATCATAGAATACATTTTCATCCATGAGACTAAATATGATTCTTAATTTGTTGAGGAAAGCATAGTCTTTTCGGAGTCACTATGTTTCATAACAGATTTTAACAAATCATTTGGCTAAATAGATAAGTAAAGTAAGCACAGAGTTTAAATCATCACAATTTATGGAATTGAAAGCATTTCTACTAAATTTCATTCTTACACATAAGTATTCCTCATTGCAAGAAGAATGATAAAAAAAAACTACTCAGATCTCATGGGGAAGAAATAATAACACATGGATTTAAAGATAAATATAAGTTTACAAAACAAGACTAAGTAAAATAAACAAAATACACAACTTATCTCAAAATCTTTCCCAAGCAATCCTTCAAGTTTCTTTAAATAACTCTCTCTCCTTACAATTCTAATTCAATCTCACTTAAAACTGTTGTGAAGAAGATATCTCTCCTTCTTCTCTTCTCCCCTAAATCTAAGCAAGCCTCCAAGACTTTATCCTCTCTAAGAAGAATCCCCTTCTCTTTAAAAGAACTCTCCTTCTCTCGCTCTAGACTCTCCTTCGAATCTCCATTAGTCTCTTTAAATAGAGCTCTCAAAATTACCAAGAGTTACAACAAGAACCCCTTCAAATTTTTTCAACATTCATTGAACATTCTAAAGTAACCACCTCTAGCGCCTAGGAGCCAGGTCAACATTGGCCACTCTGCTTCTTTTAACTCTAACTTGCTCTATTTTAATTCCACAACATTCTAAAGTAACCACCTCTAGCGCCTAGGAGCTAGGTCAACATCGGTCACTCTGCTTCTTTTAACTCTAACTTGATCTATTTTAATTCCATTTGCTCCACTTGCACCATTTAGTGTACCTATAACCATAAACATAAACAATACCTTTCATTAAAGTGCAATATCATTAAAAATAAGCATTAAATGTACAAACAAAAGTAACATATTTTAGGCATGCCCATATCCCCAAACTTAATTGTTACCTATCCTCAAGTAACGTATTTCTTTTAAAAATTTAAGTATGTTAGGTAGTGGGTTTCATTAAAGACCCCTATAGTTTTGTCTTATAAATGTGGTAGTTATGACTTTAGAAAAATCTTAGTAATTTAAGCTAGAAATACAACATAAGAATAGTTTGTAATTTAGAATAGCACTCCCCTTAGTTACCTTACTAATTTTCATAATGGGGAGTAATTTCGATGCAATAAAGAAATGTCACGCCTTAGATACAGGATTCAACAATGATGAAGAAAAACTTACATTCCCATCCTCTCTGGCCTCCCAATTTGCATTTTCATCCGTAAGGTATCAATAGAGTTCATTCATATTATCTCTTGTAGGGGTAAAATTTGTATAATGGCAAATAGGAACACTCTCAATCATAAACATTTCATTTATTCTTGAAGGAGTGAATTGCACAAACCTGCCTCGCACATAGACAATTACTTGGTTGATTCCATGTAGATTTACAAAAAACTCTTTCACCGCAGGGACAACTACGGCGGAAGTAGTGTAACAATGCAAAGCACTTCCCAACATCTCTACCAACATCTCTACGCAATAATCTCTTTCACTCGAGTATTCGGTGTGTTGAATCCTCGATGCACAAATCCTCTTTCCTTGATTATCCTCTTCTTCACAAGAAATCAATCATGTAACTTTTGTGCATCAAAACTGACAAACTTTCTTAAGTTGAAAATTCCAAATCTCACAGAATTTTTAGAGCGGTAGCCATAGGATTTGAGAAATGGCGACTTTTTTCCCTCGTTTTCCCCCCTAAAATGGACTTCAGAATCAATTTTTGGGAGTTATAAGGAGAAGAACCTGCCAAAAACCGCCTTTTGAAAAGTTTTAAGTCATTTTTGTCGCGGCGTTTCAGGCGCTAGCTCTTTGGAATGTGGTGCTTCAGGAACCAATCTGGCGCCAGTTCCAAAATTTTCGCCATTTCGATTTTGATCTAATAAATTCTCAATTCTTCCATAAAATTAGGTGAATTAAGATGTTTTTAAATATTTTCTTAATTTTAACTTTCTCAAATACAGAGAATCCATAAAAGTGCAAATATAAATATGCATTAAATATTCCGAACAAAAATATAAAAGCAAAATAAATAACGATAAATATGGGTTGCCCCCCACAAAGCGCTTGGTTTAATATCATCAGCCCGACATTCTCAATCTTTATTTTGGGTGACCCAACATTATAGTCTCTTTAAAAATTAGTTTTTGACCATCAAATTATGGTTTCAATCTATGCCGATTCACTTTAAATATCCTTCCAGTCTTGGGATCTTCAATATTAACAGCTCCATAGGGATAGACTTTTACAATTCTGAATGGACCTTTCCACTTAGACTTCAGTTTTCCAGAAAATATTTTCAATCTTGTATTGTATAATAAGACTTTCTGTCCAGGTTCAAATTCTTTTTTTATTATATTCCAATTATGTCATTCTTTCCTTATAAATCCTAGCATTATCATAAGATTAATTCATAATTTCTTCAAGCTCATTCAATTGCAATAATTTTTTTCTCACCAGCATCTTTCAAATTAAAATTGAATTCCTTAATAGCCCAATAAGCATTATGTTCCAATTCTACCGGTAAGCGAAAAGTCTTCCCAAAAATTAATATATACAGAGACATTCCTATAGGTGTCTTATAAGCTATCATGTATGCCTAGAATACAGTATCTAATCTAGCAGACCAATCCATTTTATTAGAATTCACACTTATTTCCAAAATTCTTTTAATTTCAAGATTAGATACTTCTGTCAAGCCACTAGTCTGGAGATGATAAGCAATTGCAATTTTATGCATTATATTAAATTTTTCCACCAACCTTGCAATTGTTGCAGTCCTAAAATGAGATTCTCCATCGGTAATGATTAGTCTTGGCATTCCATATATTGTAAAAATATTTTTAATTAAAAATTTTGAAACACTTTGTTAAAAATTTTGAAACACTACGAGCATCACATCGAGGTAAAGCAATTGCTTCAATCCATTTTGAAGCATAATCCACTGCAATCAATATATACACATTTCCAAATTAATGTACAAATGATCCCATCCCCATGCATCAAAAATTTCAATTTCCAAATTAAAATTTAGAGGTATTTCATTTCTTTTTGAAATATTACCTACTCTTTGACACCTATCACATGTTTATATATATATATATATATTAAAATCTCTAAATCGAGTAGGCCGATAAAATTCAGATTGCATGATTTTATGAAGAGTTCTATCATTCCAAAAATGACCTCAAAATTCAAAATCATATCATTTTTGGATAATTTCCTGAATTTCTTTATAAGACACACATCGTCTCATTATTAAATCTTTGCATTGTTTGTACAAATATGGGTCATCCCAAAAATAAGATTTTGCATCGTGAATGAATTTCTTTTCCCGTTATTTTCTCAGTCCATATGTTAATATCCTGAATTTCTTTATAAGACACACATTGTCTCATTATTAAATATTTGCATTGTTTGTACAAATAAGGGTCATCCCAAAATAAGATTTTGCATTGTGAATGAACTTCTTTTCCTGTTATATTTTCAGTTCATATGTTAAAATACCACTAACAATATAACTTACAATATCAGCATACCACAGTATTTCCCATTCTTTTACAACATAAAGTTATTCATCAGGAAAATTTTCATTAATTTATTTTTCCAAATCAAGTGTTTTTTCCTGTTCTAGCCTAGATAGATGATCAACAATTTGATTATCAGCCTCTTTCATATCGACAACTACCAAATCAAACTCTTGCATTAGAAGTACCTATCTAATTAATTTAGTTAAGTTGTGATGACATCCGTAGGTTGTAGGGCTCGAGTCAAAAGTTGCATGAGTTGTGAACTATGTAGGTCGTAATTTTGAGTTGTGGTGATGTTTGTAGGCCTCGAGGGACGGATTCAAGAGTCTCACGAATTGTGAATCATATAGGTCATAGTTGGTTACATAGGTTGTAGTGGTGAGTTATGAGGACATTTGTAGGCCACGTGGGCTGGAGTCGGGAGCTCTACGAGCTGTGAACCATTTAGGCTGTAGTTGATTGTATAGGCTATAATTGTGAGTTGTAATGATGTCCTTAGTTCACAAGGGCTGGAGTCAGAAGTTACACGAGCTATGGTCCATGTAGGTTGTAGTTGGGCATTTACACACATATCACCCAATTATTGAGCTAATTTTTTTATTGAATTAAAAATGATTGAGCTAATTTTTTTATTGGGCATTTACATTTTACACACATCACTCAATTATAATGTATTCATATATCTAACATCTAAACTTTAATATTTATATTCATAACTTAATACTTTAACATCACATTAACTATCATTTTATAAAATTTTAAAAGTCAAACGAACCATTTTATGCAGATATTTATAACATTAAAATATTACAAATATAAAAATAATTTTTTTTTGTGTATATATATATATATATATATATACACAAAAAAAAATTATTTTTATATTTGTAATATTTTAATGTTATAAATATCTGCATAAAATGGTTCGTTTGACTTTTAAAATTTTATAAAATGATAGTTAATGTGATGTTAAATATATATATGTATTCATAAGAATTGTGTGCTACATACGTAAATTATTCTATTCTTTTCAGCATTTTCATATAGACCATCCAACTCCTATGCTTTTACATCAATAACACCTTGGCTTTTGCTTTTTTACATTTCTATCATTCAAATTTTTACATCGTGTCAAAGATAACATTATTTTAATTAATAAATGAAATATTTCTTTCCATACATACATTAATAAGTAGAAAAAATATTAAATCATGACTCCTAATGCATTCGGAGTCCAATGGTGAGGCGTCACGTGTCAAATGGACTCCACTATTTTTAACACTGGCCAATGTCTGTGTATTACGGTGGGATCCACTTGATACATGACGTCCCACCATTAGGAGTCTTGATGTAATATTTTCTCTTAATAAGTAGCATATGCATGTAAGAAATTAGAATTAATGTTTGGATATGTAATTACAAAGAAATTGGGTGATGTTTCTGTCAATCTTCCTTTTTGTTTCCCTCAAAATTTCGGTGGAGGTTGCGGACAAATTTTTCTTGTCCCGCACTCTTCGGATTCCTTTCCAGGCGAGAAATTGTTACGTCCCCGCAATTGTAGTAGGTTCGTTCGATTGCCCTTTTTAACGAACTTTCTCCTCGATTAGCTGCAGATTCGATCGCCGGAGAAACGAAGTGTTCCCCATGGCAACGGCAGCGGCGGAAGCTGCCGGAGAGTCGAAGAGAGGGACGATTGTGTTGGGATTTGATGACAGCGAGCATAGTTTCTACGCGCTTGAGTGGATCCTCAGCCACTTCTTCGCCAGCGGAGGCTCTGCTTCCATTCCTGGCCCTGCTTATAATCTTGTCATCATCCACGCCAAGCCGAACCCTACCTCCCTCATTGCCATTGGAGGCCCCGGTATAGCTTGGTTTTATATAATTATTCTTTTTTCATTCGGAGATTCTTGTGTCATTTTTGTTCTGTTTAGTCGAAAATGCATTTATTGATCGGTTATTTGCTGTTTTTTTATCACTTTCCTTTCTATACAAGATCATTGTATGTGTTTATTTAAATGCATTAATTTGTTTTTTAAAGCTATTTCTTTTTAATGATTTTTATTGTTTTTTGGTAAAACAGTTCTTCAGCTTAAGAATTCCTGTAAATAGGGAATTAATAATTCTTGTGATAGTTAAATCCTGAAAATTATTTGACATTACAGACATTAAATCTCATAAATTAGAGAAAAATTCTCCTTTCATAATAATAACATTACTGCAAGTCATCAAAGATAAATGACAAAAATCTGTTCTAACATAAAATGCATTTTAGCATGATGAAGACATTGAGGAAATTTATATCAAGAATAAAAGGAAAAAAAAGAAAAATAGCATCCATATCTCTTTTCCATTTCTTCTTATGAATGTTTATTTCTTTTCCAATTGTTGTGTTCCAATTCAATGTTTTAAAGTTGTTTTAATCTTGTCGGTGTAATATTTGAACGATTGCTTGGTAAAAATATAAAACAATTTTTTTGAATTACATACATTCACACAATTCTTGTGTATTTATATATCTAACACCTGAATTTTCATATTTACATCCATACGATTCAAATCCTTAACATTACTTAAAAAATACCACCATCAGTACTTTTTTACAAGTGAAATAGTTTATGATACCAAGGTGTTATAAGTGTAAATATCAAACTTTGAGTGTTAGATATATAACAACATAAGCATTGTGAGGTAAGTATGTAAATTTCTCTTTCTAATTATTTGTTATTTTGATGAACTTCCGTCTGCTTGACATGCGTTAATTTCTTTCATTAGAGTCAGCAACTCAAATGAGTAGATAATTATTTGTAATTTGTTCAAAAGTGTGATAGAAAGTTGGATATGGTTCTCCATCTTCATCTTATTATTGTTTTTTTACAGTTATGAGTGCAGGAGCTGGAAATGCTCTTCCTATTTTGGAATCAGATTTGAAGATAATTGCTGCTAGAGTGATTGAGAAGGCTAGGGAATTCTGCATTGCTAATTCGGTATGATTTCGAGCTATCTCTTGATATGGTTAAGTTTATTCTGCAATTGGTTAATCATTTTAGGCCGACTGAATCGTGTTATTTGAATATGCTTATGCACATCGTTAATTAAGTGTTTTAGTTCACTATTAATCAACTCAAAACAATTGATTATAAATTAATACTGCTTGAGAAAGATGCTAAAATCTTCCTAAATGTCAATGGAATATGTGCAAATAACTTGAGATAATTGTTTTATTTTAATTGATGAACTTGCTTGCTTGGCTCATGCATAAGGGCTGTAAGTAAGCCAAGCTGAATCGTGAGCTTGCTCGGGCTCGGCTCGATAAGTGGCTCATGAGCTGAGCTTGATTTGCTAACAAGTCAAGATCAAGCTAGCGCGGTAAATAAAATATGCTGAAGATATTCTTAAATTCAAAACTTTATTTTTAAATTACTAAAAATATTTTAAAAAGATATTTTACATTTCATATCAAATAATTTCTTATTATTTATTTTCTAATCACTCGTTCTACTTGTCATTTTTTGTCATTTTTTGTAACACTAGCTTTACTTAATATTCTTCTCTCTTTAATAATACATAAGCCAACTTGTGAGTTGGTTCGAACTCGTAAAATTAAGCTTGAGCTCGAACTACATTATTAATGAAGCTCATGCTTAGCGAGGGTGGCCGAGTTCAACGTGAATCGTTTACACCCCTACCAATGTCAACCATTTGGATGAAGCTCATGCTTAGCGAGGGTGGCCGAGTTCAACGTGCCAATGTCAACCATTTGGATGCATCCTGAAACATGGAAGCTAATTTATGTTATTGAGTGGAAGCAGAGCCGTTTTCCATGGTGTGTGTATTCATGACTTGAGGATGGTGAAGCTCTTAACCATGCAAATATGATTACCCAAGAATTTTATCTAAAATTATATAAAACAACTCTTATAGAATTTTTGGTGGAAAATAATTGCCACTTTTAGGTTGTCCAAGGATGACCGAGTCTGTAAAAGCCTCAAAATGATCCCGACTCTTTATAGGGGTCTTTATAGTCCCAGAGTCTATTAAAATGCCAATTTAATCCCCTAGACTCTTTTAATGAGAGTTATAACAGTCTTTCTTAAGGATTATTTCAACTCATATTAAAAGAGTCTAGGGACTAATTTGACACTTTTATAAACTAGGACTAAAATGATCTCATATAAATAATCAAAGAGCTATTTTGGCACTTTATTTGGAACATAAACCTCAATGACTGTTGTTAATATGGCTTAGAGTTGTACATCACTCTGAGCAAATTTAATAATTCATATGAATAAGATCATAGCAACAAAAATGAGCTATTTGACATAAGTTGCAGATAAGGGCACTTAATTAACACCGCAAAACAAACTTATAATAATATGATGCTTTGTTATGAACCAATTTTTCGTTGTTTTTATGGTTTGAAATGATTAAAAGTCACAAACATTCTCTGTACTCTTTTCTTCTGATTTGAATAATTATACAGTGGCTTGAGTTTGTGTGCTATTTGTGTTGTTTGATCATTGGTTTTCTTTGTTAATATTTTTCTGATAATATCTTTATCATGCAAAGGTAAGTGATGTTAAATTGGAGGTGGTGGAAGGAGATGCAAGGTACGTTCTTTGTGAAGCTGTGGACAAGTTTAATGCTGATGTGCTTGTTGTAGGCAGCCATGGCTATGGAGCAATAAAAAGGTAATTTAAATTTTATATGCAATTCTTTGATTAAAAATAATAGTAATCTTTGATTTGATTATGCCACGATCATATATATATATATTTATAAATTTAAAAGATTGGTCATAGGTTATTATACCAGCCTCCAGACCAACCTCATGCGTTTAAGAATTTCATCCCGTGCATAAGCGAGATCAAACCCGTGACCTCAGGGGTCTTACAAACTCTGCCAACTAAAGAGTAACGGTAGGCGGCACATACTGTACACCCAAAAGTGACGTGTGAACCTCGAGGCAATCTCACGGTCTAGATCATAGACTAAGTTTTAATGAGTACAACTGGTTGAAGACCGCACAACCTATCGGTAGATAATTGACCAACACCCAAAAATGGTCTGTGTGAATCTCGAGACAATCTGATGTTCCAGATCATAGACCATAAGCTACATGTCTTCGTAAGTCCTACCGGCTAAAGTCCACCCAACCGACTGGTAGATAGCCAACCGAAGGACTATCGACTGCCAAAGGTCAGATGACCAAAGAGCCACCCAGACCGACCAGAAACCGGCACCCATGCTGATGACTGATTAATGGTCTAACAGTCCCAACAATCTCACAAGTATCAACATGAAGTTATCTCAACAACTCCCCAAAAGATCTGAAGAGATCACCGAGAAACAAGAATCGGGCTAGCCTACCGAACGTGATAATTTCGAGGCTGCCACATTCAAAGCCGGCTGACTTCCCAAATCGAAAATCGATCAATGTCCAGACAAAATAGTCGATTGATATTGGCTCAGTCGACTGATCCTTGGACTTACGAGTAGAAGGTCCAGACATACCAAAAGGTGTCAAAATCAGTTATAGATAGGAAAATGCATGCCAAAAGACAATAATATGTAACATATAGATAGGAAAATGCATGCCAAAAGACAATAATAACATGTAACGTCTTTAAAGTAGAGGTGAGCATGTAATTTTATACCTTTAGCCCTCTATCTCCTATAAATAGGGGGTCCATAGCATGCACTAGGGGCTCTTGGCCTTTAGTCTTTTGGCTCTTCTCCTTAGACCTAATCTATAGGAAGAACTCTACCTTCTTCTCTTTTGTAACATCTACTTTCCATACATAAAATGGGTCATAGAGCCCAAGAATACCCAGTTCGCCCCTACGTAGCAAGTCTGTGTGTGCTCTCATTTTCTCTCTCTGTGTGTATCTCTCTACCTCTTCCTCTTGGTTACAACCGCTTTTTTCATTGGTTATGATTCAGGATAAGTTTGAATTTAACATTCTAAAAAGTGTGGTGAGCATGAAACATACACCAACAAGAAAGAAAGTGACACTAACGAGGAGAAATACACCCAGAGACACTCCTAATGGGGAGGACACTAAGAAGTTCATGCAACAATAAATATGGAGCCATAACCTGTTTTTGTAGTCTTCCTAGAGGCTTTGGCTAGAAGGTGAAAACCACAAAATGGACAGCCAACTCCCCTGTTATGAGACTTTCTCAAAGATATCCGACCTGAAAACCACAAAATGGACAGCCAACTCCCCTGTTAGGAGACTTTCTCAAAGATATCCGACCTACGAAACCTATGCAATGCTCGGTTGATTCCGGGCGGGTGACACTTAGCTCAATGAACGGAGTATCATCTTAAAACTTATCCATGCTATGATATATAAATCGTTTTAATGATTTCCCAAGTCTAATTGACATTTGGGGAACTCGAATCCGAGGAGCAATACTGACAGTAACCCCCAAGAGGCCTTGTCAGTAGAACAACTCACAAAACTCTCGCATCGCAATCCATGATCTCCAAAATGGAATCAGATAAAGCTTTGGGGGTTGTTTCCTGCATAGTAGCGAAATGCTTCGTGAAGGGTACGACGTAAATCGCTCCAACAACAAGTCTCAACATTTAGTCCCGCTAAGCCTATGCTCTGGCAAGGGGTGTGGGCTAACCAGGCGACAATTTGACCAAGCAATCGAGACCACAAAAAGTGAAGACGAGAGCCAAGCCCTAATATAATAAGAACCGATAGCGGCGTCATAAACATTCAATCGATACAAAGAAATTAAGACGGCTAACAATGATATAAGAGACGTACGATTGGCGTCCTAACAAGAAATTTGACCCTCAACTCCAAGCATCAAAAGCTTGACTCAAAGGTCAATGTGGATAAAATCCTTAAGGTAATTCCCTTCCCAGTAGTGATAAGTTTTATGAAGGGTACGACGTGAATCACCCTAGCAGAGAGTCTCGTCGGTTTCCTTACCAAAGCGATAATCCGATCAAGCAAATAAGATAAACATTGTAAGATTTGTGATGCGTCGTGATATATCAAAAACGACCAACATTCTTTTCGAAGATTCCAGTCATCAACCAATACTGACATTCATCACCAAGCATTTATCACTAGAAAATAAAGCCGTAAAGGTAAAATAATAAATAGAAACAAAGGTACGCAAAAACGAGCAAGAAGCTTCATTCATTTCTAAATGCAAAAATGTACAGGTCTTTTCTATACAAAAGATTTCATTATATAAAAGTGAATTTACAAAAGTTTTTCTAGAAAATTTCTCTACGTTTTAACAGACCTCCTTCAGTTCGTCACCTCCAACATCTGAGTTGTTCCCCGAGGACCCCTCGAAACTGGTGTACAAAGCATTAAATTTATTCAAGTCTGCAAACTTTGGATCGACAAGGCCCGACCTGATGAACCGGTTGATCGTTGTGATGTTGCCGACCCAAAGCTACTCTCTCAGGATATTTTCCTACCGCTGATGGGTGGGGAAGCCTTGAAGAACTCCTCAATCTTCATCATTGTCTTTGCCTTCAACTCCTAATTTTCTTGCTAGGCAATCAACAAAAGATCCATAAAGTAGCAATCTCCTCCACCGCTTCCGGTCTCCATTCAGCTATCACTGCTTGTTTTCTAGCCTTCTTAATGAGCATGGCCGAGGTCTCGACCGCTTTTGTGGCAGCGACCCACTTTATCTTCGCCTGGTCGAGCACCATCAACTAGAGGTGGGTTGCCTCCCACGCCTTGAGATCACTGCTTGTTTTCTAGCCTTCTTAATGAGCATGGTCGAGGTCTCGACCCTTTTTGTGGCAGCGACCCACTTCATCTTCGCCTGGTCGAGCACCATCGACTAGAGGTGGGTTGCCTCCCACGCCTTGAGATGATAGTGATCGGTATTCTTATAGAGCTTTGAACGCTCAAGCACTCGAAGGAACTTCGCGAAGGCTCTAGACCAAATCACTTTGACAAATGTAGATGGGAAGACTTCAACCAAGGGAGAACCACTGTACCAGTCTACCTCTTAGTCAATGGCAGTGTAGTGACTGTCGGATGAATTCCAAATCTTTTCTCCCTTGCTTTTGAACCCAGTAGGAGGTACAAGGTGGAGGAGTCGACTCAAAAACTGGCTCCTTCCCTTCTTTATGTTGCACGTTCTCCCGAGACACCGCCTCTGAGTCAGTCTCTGATTCAGTTCGAGGGGTTGAAGCAGGTCGATTGGCCTCACTTCGTGCAGAAAGTCCAATAAATGTGAGATCATGACAAGGTGTAGTCGACCATGCTCTTGCCCCATCCTCAGAGGACTTCTTCAGTCCTGCTCTCTTTAGAGCGATCAGATGGCCCTCCGGGTTCTCGTTGACCTACGTCCGAAGGAGCTGCACCTAGTAGATAAGTATTAGTATAAGCTAAGGGTCTCCTTTCTATGATGGTTACACCAGTTTGTTGGATCACCACCGTAGCTGTAGAGATGGAAAAAAGAAATTTTTGACATACGATGCTGACCACGTCGTCGCAAGCCTCAACTAGCCTTCCTTTAGTCGCTGTGAGTTATTGGGCAGGATCTATCTTTATCTCGGTCTCAACTTTGGCCTTCTTTTAGGCTACCCGAGCAACGACTGTCACCTTCTGCTTAGCCTCTTATGCATCAGAGGCGGACCACAAATCCATCGTCTTTCGGTCAAAAACTCTAGAGAACATGATATTATTCACAATCACCGAATCTATGTGCTGGGGAACTAAGAGGAGTTGTTCGTCGATCTCAACTCCCTCTACCTATGACTAATTTGTCTCTTTCTTCCTCTTGAAGGCATCTCCAGTCAGCACAGTTTTGATGCCACAACTCACAAAAGACAATGCAACGAAGAGCTTGTACTTCTAGTCCTTCACTTTGTTCTCTAAGCCTGAGAGCTGAAACTGACCAACTGTATTGAACTGCACATACTCGTTAGCCTCCACTCGAAAGAAGAACATTTGGCTAAACAAGTCAATCAACCTCGGGATTCCTCTTCGTTGGTAGAAAACTACGTAAATTGATATTGTTGTAGTGGAGTTTGGTTTGATCTGCACTGGGATAACCCAATATTGATTGAAAATTACCTTATATTCCTAGCACAAGTGCAACCACAATTCATGTCTTAGTTTGTCTTTGTAAACGACTAGATTGTCTTTGTAATTGAGCTGTCCTAAACTTGATGTTTGTTGAAAGCAAAATCCTCCACGAACGCTACGTACGATAGTGATAGAACCGAACGCTCGGTTGCAGCTACTAGACCAAAAGTTTGGATAGTGCACTTTGGAGTTATCATAGAGAGAAAGAAACGAACGAAAGAAATAGCCAAAAGAAATAAAGAAAACCGAGCGAAAGAAAGCTAAAAAAAAATGACATTAAGGGTGTAAATAAACACCTTAGCCCTTATTTATAGGGATCTAGTGGAAGTGAAAACATCTCACTATGTTTTCAAAAGAAAACATCACATCAACACAAAAATCGAGATAAAAAGAAAAGAAAATATTTTTATTTAGAAAATAAAAATAATTATACTCAGACTCTAGTCTAACAGGTGATACTTTACAAACTGGTCCTCAGTCGCCTCGGCTAGGATATGACCTTTCCTACCAATCTTCTATACAATATTTGACCGTCGACATTGAACTAATTCACTCGGCCGGCCTCAGAATGTGCCTTCTGCACGAAGGCATCTTTCTGAAGTTTAGATACTTCTTGGCGAAGATCAGTTGTTTCCCCTCGCATCTCCTCCCGTCATATACACATCATGTGGAGATCCTCTTCTTGCTGAGCCAGAGAATCCTCCATTTCATCCATGTGATGGGTCAAGATTCTTAGGGACATCTGGTGTTCCTCAGCCACTTCTTCTCGGATCTCCACAGGGTTGGCCTGTGATTGACCACGTTCTCCTTGTTGTTGGCTGGTGCTTGGAGCACAAAAGCCACTACCATAGTTAGATCTTGACCATCACCACAAGGGGCAAGCCTTCAATCCAAGCGTCCACGTCTACAAGAAAAAAAAATGATAAGTAGGCAAGAAGAAAAAATCTAAGTTCTCGAGCAGAAAAGAAAAAAAAACTCAAGATCCACTTCACCTCAGACCAAGTAACTCCGCCTACATTCAACGATGAGAGATTTTCAGCAGTTCTTTTTTCTCCGACATGTTGTTCACTTCCACCAATTTCCAGTACATCAGTCGGATGAGGGGCCTTTGTATCTTTGGCTGATCCAGATCCTCAAAAGGAGCATTAACCAATGGACCAATCATCAGACCACCCAGTTCCTTCCTAGTTCTGGGTTCACCTTTCTCTGGAGCCTCCAAGATTGAGTCCGACGACTTCTCTTGCTCCATCTGCTTGGATGGCTTTAGCTTCTTAGCGAGCTTCTTCTCTCACTTGTTCTTGCTCAGCTCATCTTCCGTCCGACGATGTTTCTTTACCCCAAAGGCAACCAACATCTTTGTCTAGTCGATGCGTTAGGGTGTTGAATCAGATCCTTTCTCTATAAGGACTGCAAAGAAGTCGAGCTAATCAAAGGAGAAACTGACTCAATATACTAAGAATTGTCTGCTACGCCCTATATAAAAGGCTCATGGGCATGGATCCAGGAGTCTAATTATTACAATAAATTATGAATATTAATATTCAATTTATTGCAATAAATTTTTTTGTCCTTATCGTAGATGTCACTATCAAAGAGCACAAAACTAGTGAACTTAATATG
>NW_018225827.1:0-244 GCF_001263595.1 Phalaenopsis equestris | reverse complement strand
GTTTCTTCCCATAGAAGTAGTTCTCTATTTGCATCATCCAGTAAGCAAAATTTATGTCATTGAATTTCTCGATCCCCGATGTCATCACTTTGTCTCCGTTCATCGTTCCTCCTTAAATTCAAACCAAAACTCTGATACCAGTATTTGTGAAAAACGACGACAATAAAGCGAAAATTTGAACGAGAAAAATTACACCCAAAAAAAAACATCAGAGCAACACACAGATTTACGTGGTTCGGCAAAT
>NW_018225826.1:0-388 GCF_001263595.1 Phalaenopsis equestris | reverse complement strand
CCTAAATTTGGCCAAAAATCCCAAACTTACCCAAATACTCAAATTTTGTACCCAAATACTCAAATTTTTCAAAAATCATTTCAAACATTTTGAAAACAGCCAAATTACCCAAATTCACAAAAAAATTGTCTAATTACCAAATGCCCCTCCTTAGCCCAAAATTTTAAAATTCCAAAAAATCCCAAAAATTCCCAAAACCTTCAAAATATTCCCAATTTTATTTTTTCAACAACGAGATGACCCAATTTGACAAATTTGACAATTTTGACCAAAACCCCCAAATTCCTTTTAAGGGCACAATTTCCCTAAATTTACCTCAAATGTCCATCAATTTTGTCAAAATTTCCCCCAATTTTCAATTTTAAACTCAAATTTACCTTCCATACGA
>NW_018225825.1:0-897 GCF_001263595.1 Phalaenopsis equestris | reverse complement strand
AGGTAAATCCCATGTCAGTCGCCCGACGTAATTCCCTTGTCGGTTGCCTCCTTTGAAATTTGGCGTAAATCCCGTGTCTGTCGCCCGACGTAATTCCCTTGTTGATTGCCTCTTTTGAAATTTGGCATAATTCTTAAGTTGGTTACCTTGTTTCCTTTAAACTCAAAGCTTTCTGATGCACTCTTGCATCTGAGTTGAACTCTCCAGTGGAGGACACAACTCATTCATTCACAAACTCTTTCTCGAGTTTTGGGTTCATGATTGGGAACCCAACTCAAGTTCAATTTTCATATCAAGTTCAACCTTTGATCGGTCTACTTAAACATTCATTGGTTTCAGTTCAACCTTTGATCGGTCTACTTAAACATTCATTTGTTTCTTGATCCATTCGGTCAACACCAATACGCGCGGTGTGCTTGATCAACACACCACACCTATTGGGGGACCATTTGTTGACCTCATTATTTAGGTCATTATTTTTTAAAATCCTAAGATCTAGCTCAAGGTGTTCATATTCACCATCTTAGAAAACTAGAATTGAGACTCACCCTTTTTAGAAATTTGAGCCACTTCTTATTTTCCTGTGGTGTCTAGCATTTATGGTCTCAAAATCGTCATCTAATGGACAAGCGGTTAAGTGCTATTGTGTGGAGACTCAGGGAGAAGTTCTAAATAGGATTTCAAGCCCTAGGAAAATGACTTCATGACCTTATTATCACACACACTCACCAAATACACAGAATTCACTATATTGCACAAGATTGAACTTAAACTGAGCTTGAAGGATGAATAAAAATGCGAACTTTGCTGGATCACCTGGGACCATAAAATAGATTGTGCGAACGCATTTGAGACAACAATTTTAGCAGGAAAAGACACCCATATTGCAATATTTTT
>NW_018225824.1:0-311 GCF_001263595.1 Phalaenopsis equestris | reverse complement strand
ATTTTTTTGGATTTTTCAAGATTTTTATTTTTTTTCATTTTCTAATTTGTCTAAAAATTCTCTCTAATTTAAAATCAGAGGGCACTAGACACTAGTCCTTCAGAACCTGAACTACGCATACACTAACATAGAACAAAATAAAACTAAACACACACAAAATAAAATACAATAACTTAAAGTTTAAGTAAGACTTTCTAAAAATAGAAATTTGCTTTTAAATCAATATATTCTTTACAATTTTAACTTCACTTCTCCGGCAACGGCGCCAAAAACTTAATCCCGAAACTTCTTATATGCAACAGTATAACAAT
>NW_018225823.1:0-506 GCF_001263595.1 Phalaenopsis equestris | reverse complement strand
GGAGAAGGATACTTTCTTATATATTGAATATCACACTCGTACCGTCATTAGTATATTTAGTTATTTAATAGTTAAAATTACATATTTATTTCGATTGCCTATTAGTGACAGATAAGTAAAATAAACTTCATTGTTGTGATTAAAGTATTACTTTTCGAAAATCTTAGTTCGCTGTGGGATCGATATCTAGGACTCCATTAGAGCCTTATATTACTTGAGCGATACGTATAATTGCGTTGATAAGTGTGACTTTATAATTATTGAATATTTATTACATCCATATTTATTGAATCTATAACTGTTATTAAGTTTTAGTATCATTGCTGAGGAATTAAATCTTTTAGCAGCATTATTAAATACTTCTATTTTTAAGCAACTAGCTTCCATTTTTAAGCAACTAGAAAGTTGCTGTCAAGTTTTTGGCGCCGTTACCGGGGAGTGAGTAAATAAAAATCACAGTTAGAGTAACGCACAAATTAGGATTTTTAGAAAATTTTTACTTGAAT
>NW_018225822.1:0-7167 GCF_001263595.1 Phalaenopsis equestris | reverse complement strand
CTCACCAGAATTTTACTGACAATTTTGCTGATAACATTGGTAAGACTTATAGTTCTGAATTGACTCCAGCAGTTTTTAATAGAATTCCTTAGAATGAAAACAATTGAAGAAGCACTGAAGTAATTAGGGAGAGGATGGCCTTTGAAAAAGTGTTGGATAGCTTGAATAACCTCCACCTTAATCTCCCCCCATGCTTTTTTGTAGAAGTCTGCAGTAAATCCATCAGGACCAGCTAATTTACTGCTGTCAATGGACAACAAGGCTCTCGAAATCTCCTCCTCCTCAGGAATATCAGTTAGCTTTAGCAGTGAACTGTGAACTGTTTGCTTTCTAAAAACAATTGTTTATCTATGTGACCTCTGTTTGTAGCATTATCCTTCATGAGTTGTTGGCAATATAACACAGCACTTTCAGCAATCTCCTCCTCCTTCCTAATCCAATTACCATTCTGATCTTTAATACAGTGAATTGTGTTGCATTTCCTCTGGTAATTGATGCAAGCATGATAAATTTTTTTGTTTTTATCCCCCTCAGTAAATTTAGTTTTGGCAGCTTTTTGCTTAAGGAAATGGTCTTGCCAATTTATAGCAGCAAGAACTTTCTCATTGGCCTCTAAAAGAGCAGTATCATCAATATTTCCTTTGTTGTGCTCCTCCTCTAAAGCCTGCAACTCATGTTCAGCCTTATCCACAGCCTTCATCAAATCTCCAAAAGTGGTCCAACTCCACTTTTTGAGGGTAGTACATACCTTTTTTTACTTTTGCCACAAGCAGATGAATGGGTCAAGGTGTGATTTTGCCACAAGCAGATGAATGGGTCAGGGTGTGACTCATTTTTCCAGTTCTCCTTAACCACTTGCAAGAAGCCCTTATGCTGTGACCAAACATTCAGGTATCTAAAAGCACCCTTTTGAAAACAACTCTTTGGGCCAATGGTGATAATCAAAGGCCTGTGATCAGATCCAGCAAGGCTTAAATGTGTTATAGTAGTCTGCAAAAAATATTAGATCTAGTGGTCATTTGCTAAGACTCTATCCAGTCTTTCCCACAAGTTCTTCCTTCTCCATGTGAAAGCAGGTCCTCTGTATCCCATATCAAATAAGCCAGTATTTTGGATGTTATCATTGAAATTGGACATGATGACAGGATTGGGGGTTCTACCCCCCCTCCTTTCATCAGGTGATGAAATATAGTTGAAGTCTCCTCCCATAATCCAAGCTTTATCAATAGAGCCCTAAATGTGCTGAAAGGTCTCCCACAGCTCAGTTCTAGATGTTTTGGAGCTTCCTGCATAAACAAAAGAAGCAAATCCATCTATTCCTTCAGTACTAATGTTCATATGAAGAATTTGCTAGCGATTAACTAAGGTAGAGCACTTCATTTCGTTCCCACTTCATTTCTTTCTTGCAGAAGACCAAAATTTTGTTATTTAGGTTAGTGAAAATATTAAAGCTAGGAATCACTTTTGCTATATTCTTAGTGTTAACATGAACCAAGGGTTCCAAAATGGCTAAACACCAAAATTTGTATTTTTTGTTAAGATATTTTAATCTTTTTAAAGATAAGGGGTTAGATATCCCCCTTATATTTCAACACAACATATTGATCATGGGGAGGGAGGGAAGGTGGAGGGTTGGGAACTAGATCTAGTCCTTCCCCTTAGATTGCTTCCTCTTCTTTGGGTGCTATGGTCTTCCATTAAAACTAATTCCTTTTCTCTTCTTGTTTAGAGCTTCTTTTCTTCCTTGATTTTTGAATCTGCCATTCTGATTCCAATTCATTGTTTAGTTCTGTGACTATTTCATCAGTAGGGGAGGCCACCTCCTCTCTAGCCTCCTGCTCGCTTGTGTTCTTTACAGCCTTTGTTGAATCCCTTAAAGTGGCTATCACTGAAATGTTCCCATTCTCAGTATTTCCTATCTGCACAATCTCTCCCACTATTTCACCCTTCTTAGCAAGAGAGGTCTCAACTGGCTGAGTCTGGGGAGTACCTTGATTAATAATTGGAATGTTTGTGTCTGCAATCCCGGCCACCATGGAGTTCTGGTGGTAATCTTCTTTGATGTTATTTCTCAGTAGATGAGTGTATTCAATGTTGGGTTCCAGCTGTGTGTAGGTTGTTTTCCTTCTGTTAGGTGGGTTTAGCCTGTAGCATTTCTCCCTAGTATGGCCAAACATCTTACAACATGGATAGTAATAAGGTCTTTGTTCCATGACAACTTTCTTCCAAAATCCCTTCAATGAGTCTCCAATCCAAATCCTCTTTACATCAGGTAGAGTAACATCCCTCTCCACCAAAATTCTGGCAATAGCAGGCCTTGCCTTATTGTATGTAGTAGCATCCACCTTCAAAGGTGTTCCTAGTGTGCAGCCAATGTTGAATAAAGCATTTAGTTTGAAGAGATGCAAAGGAAGTTTCGGTAGTTTGAACCAAATTGGCACTGTAGGGGCTCCTGAGAAGGGTCATACTCAGGGGTCCATTTTAAAATTTTCATTTCAGCTCCTGCAATGATTATTGATTGTTTGGCAAATATTCTAGCATAATATTCTTCCTTTGTCAGCTGGATAAGGAGATGTCTGCCATCCAGCAGACCTAGCTTCCAATCAGAGATTTTCAAAGAGTCAAAGTATTTCCTTACAAGTTCCATCTTTGGGTGCCCCAGACTAAATGTACCAATGAGTGTGAACTGAATATCCAATTTCAGTTCAGCAATATCCTGGTCAGAGAAAGAACAGTTGGTTCCCCATCTTTAGATCCCATAGGATGTATGCAAGATGCTGAACCTCTCCCTGCAGCAGTGTTGTGAAATTCCTGAGGGAACACTAGGAGGTCAGGATCCACCAAGGGGGAGGAAGGGTTTCCTACAACCCCAGCATAAGTGGCTTTGGTCCATTGCAAATTTGTCTCCAAATCAATAAGGGTGGTCATGGTTATCACCAACAGCACCCCCAAGAATCAAAGGAGCCACAAAAGTCAGTAAAACCTGAAGGTGACTTGCTCCAAAAGAACCAGCTAGCAAAACCTCAGGGATCCAGAAAAGAAGGTAACACAGAACCTCAGCTAAAGATGAAGCAATCAACTCCAAACCAGAGTCCAACCCCAAACTAGAGGAGCAAGGACTTGCTACTTCAGCTAATCAATGTAACAGTAACTGCTTCACTCAATGATGCAGATAACAACAAACTCCTTCAGCAAACCAATGGAACAGTGATGGAGGATCAAAATGGCCACTCCAAACAAACTTCCCAACCCTTAGAACTCCTTGACGAGAAAGAAAACTCCTGCACCCAGCTCCACAGATATATATATATATATATTAATTATCCCTCCAAAGCGTGCGTCGGGATTTTCATTCCGGTGATCGACAACTTATGGCAACTCCGCTGGGGATAATTTTCTCTTTCCATTTAAATCAAGGAATATCTTCTTCATACATCGGTAATGTGTCCATGCCCCTTAGATGAAGTTTGTTCATTAAAGGAAGTTCCTGGGATAATCTTCACAGATGAAGACTTATTACTTGGTACCACTGACCATAACTGACCACTCTACATCTCCGTTCATATTGACAAATTTGTATTATCCAGAGTTTTGGTAGATCCAGGAGCATCACTCGACCTAATGAGTCTACGGACATTGGCTTATTTATATATTAAAGATAAAGAGCTTACGGCCAATAAAATGAGATAAGATGATGTTAAGAGGATTTAACCAGAAAGGAGAAAAAGCTCTTGGATCTATTACATGTTAACGAAAGTTGGAGAACTAGTAACAATAGCAAAAATTCCACATCATCAATGTAGAAACCTCTTTCAATGCTTTACTTGGATGAACATGGATTCAAGAGCATAATATGGTATTATTGACTCTACAAAAATGCATCAAATATTACAAAGAAGGGTAAGAACATTGTATCAAAAGAGATTTATAGCCATTTTTAGTTCATGAAGTTGGCATTCACGAAAATTCCACCTACGATACACCTCGAAAGAGAAATGTCTTTTCCCGTGAAATTATGGAAAATAAAGTACAAGATTTAGAAGAATCTCAAAGAAGAGGCCATTAAACTCTGCTTCAGTGATCTGCTACCATTTCTTCACAACAAGCTAGTAGAAGTTCTTTTAGCCCACACACCGGAGATCGAGGCTGGGGCTGTGGACGAGGAAGAACCAACACGATTGTTGAATAGATTAGGTGGACCATCAAAATTGACATGGAATAAACTTCTGATGAAGAAAACACCGAGGAAGGAATGAAGATCATAAAATAGTAGAAACCTCAATATGAGGTTTTTCTGGAAGATGTAAAGAAAAGTGAATATGAGTCTATATATGATCGGATCAACCACTATGTGAATGTCATGACCCTTGCTCCAATCTACCCTCATAAGGTTGAGAGTTTAGAGGTTAAGGAGGTTCGTAGAATTGGTTCAAAGATGATCAAGTTTTGTCGTGCTTCCCCTTCTACTAATTTTGAAAATCATGTAAATTTGGAAGAAGATTCTAATGAGTTAATCGAATTACCTTTTTGTTACTTTTCTCCTTATGTACAAAAATTAATTCTTCTAAAAAGTAATAGATTATCCTAGTTCAAGGATTATTTTTCCTGGAGTTATGATGAAATGTCAGGGCTCCCATAGAGGTTGCAGTGCACAAACTCAAGGTGGACAAAGATATGACCCCAGTAAAATGAGCTCCCAAAAGAATGTGCCTCGAGATAGAGCACCAAGTCATTGTCGAGGTAAGGAAATTAATATATGCTAACTTTGTAAGAGAAGAGCAATACCACACATGGTTAGCCAGTATTGTACCAGTTAAGAAGAGAAATGGACAAATTCGTGTGTGTGCAGACCTCAAGGATTTAAAAAAAGCATGTCTATAGGATGAGTTTCCATTATCGATACCATAATTGATGGTGGACATTGCATCGACACATGAGATTCTCTCTTTTATGGATTGATCATTAGAATACAACCAAATTAAGATGGCTCCAGAAGATGCAACACTTACAGCTATCAGGACATCAATTGGGACCTTTTGCTACACAATGATGCCATTCAGGTTAAAGAATGTCGGAGCAACATATCAATGAGCGATGATGAAGATCTTTGATGACCTCATTCAAAACTAAGTGAAGTACTACGTGGATGATTTGGTCATCAAAAGCAAACAAAAAATAGATCATTTGTATGATTTTAGGATCATGTTCAAATGATTATGACAATACAATCTCAAGAGGAATCCCATAAAACGCGCCTTCAGCGTCACCTCTGAGAAATTTATATAATTTGTTGTCCATCATCAGGGAATCAAGATCGACCCTGATAATGTTAAAGATATCTAGGAAATGACTACTACCAAAACCTTGAAACAACTACACTCCTCCAAGTAAAATTGACATATCTGAGACGCTTTATTTCTAATTTCTCAGATAGTTCTCAGCCCTTCTCTGCATTAATTAAAAATGAAGCCAAATTTGTTTGAGAAGAGAAATGCTTGCGGACCTTAGAGGATTTTAAGCAATAGTTAATGACACCTCATATTTTAGCGGCCCATATCCTAGAAAAACCTTTGATACTTTATACCACAGCCTTAAAAGACTCTCTTGAAGCCCTGTTAGCTCAAGTCAGTGATGAGGGAAAGGAAAATGCGCTCTACTACTTAAATCGACGTCTAATACTGACAGAGGCAATGTATCTTCCTATTGAGAAACATTGTCTAAATTTAATTTTTGTCGTCCAGAAACATAGAAAGTACATGCTTTCTTATAAAGTCACCCTTATTTTGAAAGTTAATCCACTGTAATATTTGATGACTCGACCAACTCTTTCTGGACGTTTAGCTAGATGGTCAATGATTTTATTGCAATTCGATATAAATTTTATTTTCCTCTATGGTCAATGATTTTATTGCAATTCGATATAACTTTTATTTTCCTTTGATATAAATTTTATTTTCCTCTATGCTTTAAGGGACAAATTTTAGAAGATTTTCTCGCAGCACACCCACTTCAATGATGAACTACCAAAGAGAAGATGCTGCAAATAAAACCATCCACGCAAATAGAACCATCCAGTGCCAAACATTGGGAAATGTACTTTGATGGAGCTCCTTCAGCTAGAAAAGACAAAGGATCAGAAATATTTATATAAGGAAAAGCAGGAATTTGTCTGATTTTCATCATGTCAGATAGGGGTATGATGAGATTCTCCTATCACCAGATAGAGTCGTGTACAAATAAAGAAGTAGAATATGAAACATTGATCACTGGTTGGAGTTGGCAATCTCAATGGATATAACAGATATTGCCGTCTATGGCGACTCACAACTCGTCATCCAACAAGTTGTCGGACAGTATAAGATTTTGATACCAAGACTAACAGAATACTGATATGTCAAAAATTACCAAGACTAATAGAATACTAATATGTCAAAAATTATACTATTTTTATGTTATATTTTATAATGATATTGCACTTTAAAGGTGTGTTTTCTCATTTTTTTTTGTTATAGGTACATTAAATTGAAGAATTTGGAGTGATTGGAGCAAAAAGAATAATAATGGACCAAAATGGAGCAAACCGAGGCAAATTGGGTCGAATTGGGGCACACCTGAGCCATGGGGTTTGGGCACTTAAGTGCCTATGCCCTGGGCTTAAGTGCCCAAAATGGTGTTTAGGCGCCACCAGATAGAGAGGAGGGCACTCAAGCGCCAAAAGTTATTTTCAACATATCTTCTAGAATATACATAATATTTGAACAATTTTTGAAGCGGTGCTTCGTGTGTCTCTTTGGAAATTCATTGGAAATGATAAAAATGACTTTTTAGAATAATTTAGTGTGGTTATAAATAGTTTTTAAGAGGCATCTGAGTCATCTTTTGGAAGATTTATTAAATATGGACACTTATTAGAGACACTTAAGAATCTCTTGGGAAATTATAAAAAAAAGGCTTGGAAATGATTTCAAAATGACTCTTGAACTCTTCAATCAATTAGAAGAGGAGAAGAAGGCTTGGAAAAGAAGAAGAAGGCTTGGGCGTGAGCCCCAAGTGGGCGACAAAGTGAGAGAGAAAGAGAGAGAGTGAAAATTTCTTCTTTTATTTTCAACTGTTCTTGAAGAGGATTGTATGCTATACAAGGAGAGTTTGATTTCCATTAGTGATAGA
>NW_018225821.1:0-398 GCF_001263595.1 Phalaenopsis equestris | reverse complement strand
GAATCTGACACCACTACTAGAAGATTTAAATCCTCAGAAATGACGCCAAAAACTTGACAACCACTTTATATATGCTTAAAAATATAATAATTTGACACCACTACTGAAAAATTTAAATCCACGGCAACTGTGCCAAAAACTTGATGCAACTTTTAATATGCAGGAATTTATGAACCCAGATTTATATATTTATAATGATTTTGTAAAGTCACAATTTCAAATGCAAGTATACGTATCGCTCAAGTAATATAGGGCTCTAGTGGAGTCCCGTTTATCGATCCCACAGGGAAGCGAGGTAAGAGGTCCTTAGTCAAACTCTAGTCTACTATAATTAGTCCTTAGTTTGGATGTCGATTAAAATGTTCTTTTATCTAGAAACTACTCCTAAATGCAAGTGT
>NW_018225820.1:9842-14412 GCF_001263595.1 Phalaenopsis equestris | reverse complement strand
CCACCACAATCAGCATCTGGGTAGGCATGTAATTCCAAAGAAGAAGATGCAAAAACGAGAAGACATTGAAATTGAGTGCCCCAAAGATAACAAAGAATTCAAAGAATATCCACGCATTGAACTGTAGTAGGAGAGAAACAAACTGGCTAACAAAAAGTATTGCATAAGAAATATCAAGTTTAGTGATGGTAAGATATACCAAGTTGCTAATAAGTGTATGATACAAAGTGGGATCGGACAAAGGAACACCATCAGATAAGGAATAATGAACATTAAGCTCAAAAGGAGCAGCAGTTGTCCGAGTATCAAAGAGATGAGCTTGCTCAAGGATGGTGCCAATATACTTAGATTAGGAAAGAAGACAACCTCTAGGAGAACGAGTCACTTCAATTCCCAAAAAATATCGAAGAGTACCCAGATTTTTCATCTAAAACTGTCGAGCTAATTGTAATTTAACTCTGCAATCTCATTATCATCATCGCTTGTGATGATCATGTCATCAACATATAGAGAAAGTATGATACGACCATGTGAGGTATTTTTGAGAAACAAAGCAGTATCATATGAGCTAGAATGAAAACCAAGTGATGTAATCACAATGGAGAACTTTTCAAACCAAGCTCATAAACTTCATCATGATTATGAGAGATGCCTGGTGGAGACACCATGTAAACTTCCTCTTGAAGATCACCATTTAAGAAAGCATTTTAACATCCATTTGAGAGATATGCCACTTATGAATAAGATGTGATTGTAATAATAGTACAAATAATAGTCATTTTGGAAACAAAAGAAAATATTTACAAGGCACTGTCATGCGAGCAAGAATGAAAACCAAGCTCGAGGAGCTTATTTAAGGTTGTAAAGAGCTTTCTTTAATTCATAAACTTCATCATGATTATGAGAGATGCCTGGTGGAGACACCATGTAAACTTCCTCTTGAAGATCACCATTTAAGAAAGCATTTTAACATCCATTTGAGAGATATGCCACTTATGAATAAGATGTGATTGTAATAATAGTACAAATAATAGTCATTTTGGAAACAAAAGAAAATATTTATTCATAATCCAGACCATACTGTTGAGAAAGTCCCTTAACAACCAAACGAGCTTTAAATCGCTCAACTGACCCATCATACTTGGTTTTGATCTTATACACCCAACGAGAACCAGTTGCACGTTTTCCTGTAGAAAGAGAGATAAGGTCCCAAGTATTTGTCACATGCAAAACATAAAGTTCTTCTGCCATAGCTTTTTGCCAAACAGGTCAAGAACAACCTCTTGATAGGAAGAAGGTTCAGACAAATTGTTAATGAAGGTTAAAAAGGAAGAAAAAGAAGTAGAATAAGTGGAGTAAACAAAATTTGGTAATTTAGTAGACTTACGATCGTGTTGAGGGTAACATGGAAGAGGAGGATCTTGGGGAGCGGTAGGGATAGAAGGAGCATCGAGATCTGTAGAACTACCCGTGTTAACCCTGAAAAGCTCTATATCAAAATTATTTGGTTGATGAATCACATGATCAGGTTCAATATCTGTATCTGTGAGAAAAGGATCAATTGGGTTAAGATCAGACTTTGTAAGGCTATGAGAAGAAGGAGGAATAGAGTATAATGGTAAATTCTCAAGAAATACAACATGACGTGAGATAAAAAGTTTTTGAGTGACGGGATCACAACAACGATATCCTTTCTACCATCACCATAACCAAGAAATACACAGATTGCTGAATGCGAAGACAATTTATTACGTTGTACATGAGGAAGAAGAGCAAAGCAAGTAGAACCAAAAACTCTCAAAGCGGAATAATCAGGAGTGTGACCATATAGTTTTTCAAAGGGAGACAAACCTGAAGTAACGGGAGATGGAATTATTTTAATAATATATACTGTAGTAAGAATAGCTTGCCCCCAAAATTTACCTGGACAAAGCCAGACAAAAGAAGGGAGCGAGCAGTTTCAACAATGTGATAATGTTTTCTTTTAACAACATAATTTTGTTCAGGAGTGTTAGTATAAGAAGTTTGAAGAAAATTCCCATCAGAGGAAAAAAATTTAGAGAATTTAGTAGAGGTATACTCACCTCCCAGATCACATCAAAAGCACTTAATAACAATAATATGTTGAGTTTTGACAAATGCACGAAATATTTGATAAACACTAAAAAATTCAGAACAATTTGTATAAGTCATCAATGAATGAGACATAATATCTAGATCGACCTTTGGTAAGAACAAGTGATGGATCCCATACATCCGAATGAACAAAGTTAAAAGGTGCAACAAAAAGTGAAACACTTTTAGAAAAAGGTAAAGAAGAAAATTTAGCAAGTCTACAACCACAACAATTATAAATATCATGAGTTCTTAACTCGCACAAAACTTCTGTAGAAACTATGTATTTTAGACGAGAAGAAGAGCCATGTCCAAGACGAGAGTGCCATAAATAAAATTTAGAAGAAGATGAACTCAAATGAAATGTTGACAGGTCAACACTTGAAGTTGCAACATCTGGAACTCTTAGCTCGTCCAAAATATAAAGTCCCCCTTGCCTACGACCTATCCCAATCAGCCTTCTAGATTGTTGATCCTGCACATAACAAGATATGGAAGAACTTAAAACTAAGAAACCAGAATCACACAATTGACCAACAGAAATAAGGTTCAAAGTAAAATTGGGGATATAGTAAACATTTGAAAGGGATAAACGTGGTTTCCATATAGACCCAATGCCTGCTAATGGCATAGGGGTGCTGATACACCTAAAATATCTAATATTTTATACACATTTTTATACCTATTTTTGAGATGTTGTGCTTTAATGAAAGTTATTTGTGTGTTTTTCTTGTAGGTACAATCAAATGGATGAAAAATGCTAAAAGGAGTGAAAAGGGGTCAAATTTAGAGCAAAAATGAAGAAAATTACAAAAATAAATTGAGGTGCCTAAGTCTCAAGTCTGACGCCTAAGCGCCAGTTATCCCGCGCTTAAGTGCCAGAAGTAGTTACTTGATGAATTATTTAAATTGAGTGGATTTTTGAAGATGTTTTTGAAGCAACCCTTGATAAAAATGTGAGAAATAACACATGGACACAAAAATTCATTCATTTGACTTATGAGAAGGAAACTTCTAGAAGATTCATTAAATAGAGACACCTTTTTGAAGAGACACCAAGACACCCCTTGGATTTTTATTAAAGAAGACTTTGATCATCAAAGCAAACCGCTAGAAGCCAGCCATCCATAAAACTTCACAGTCCACTACTGTCGTCGGCCACCTTTACTTTTTTTTATTTTATTTTGAGTGTTAGTTTGTATTGTGAGAGAAGGAAGAGAATTCAAAGAAACTTCAAGGCATTTGGTGGAGAGAATTTGAGACAAGTGTTTATCTTTGTGTCTACACTTGGTTATAATTTAGATTTTTTCTTTGTGTGCATGATTTTTACTTTTAAACTCATGTGTGGTTGTGTTTTCTCCATGGATTCTGAGTAGTTTTCTTTACTTTTTTTCCTTAAAATGATAAGTGATTAAATATTAAAAGGATGTTGTGTGAAGTATTAGACTTCAAAGTTTGAAGAAGTTGTGATGATTCAAAATCTTGCACTTCATTTACTTCTTGATTTGGCCAATTAAGATGTCAATACATGTTGTGAGAACATGTAAGATCCGAGAAGGTATTATCTGAGTCAAAAAATGGTTGGAATCACATATAGGTTTCAAAAATCAGAATGTAATTCATGTGATTGAGTGCAAATAAATAGGGAAATAAACTTTTTAAGAGTGTAGAATTAGAGGACTTTAGAGTGACAAGCTAAAGTCTCCAATTTGATTTATAGTTTTAGATTTTGATACGAGATGTTAGCCCCCAAGTGGAGGGAGAAGAGGGAACTCTAGAGTGAGAACTAGTATCTTCCTTGCCTAACCGATCTTCAAAACTATTAAACTAAAGATTAGTCAATGTTCTTTATAGCATCTCTAGTAAGGGTAAAGAATATTATTGCTCCTATTTGACACAACACATTTCACACACTTCCAAAATAATTTTTTTATATTTATGAGTGATTTGTAATAAGGAAAAAGATATTTTGTTTATATTGCCTTCATCTTGCAAGTATTTTAGTTAAGTTAATTAGTTGCTTACTCTATTTTCAAATTATCAAAAATTATAAAAAGAATTGAACTTTAATTCCTAATTTAGCATCTTAAGTTTATGTAAGAATATATTGCTAAGTAAAATTTTGTTATCTAAATCCAGTTCTCTCTATGGGTTTGATATTCGGGACTTAATCAGAAATTCTTATATTACTTGATAACGATATGTATACTTGCGTAGTATCTCATATTGAATATTATAATTGCATTCTTATTTTCTTCAAAGTGAAAGATTTGTCTAGCTTTTGCTTCGGATCAAGTTTTTTGCTTTGTTACAAATTAAGTATATCTATTAAGGAAATTAATTGCATGCATCGCATTTTATATCTATCTATATAGAAAATTGGGATAAATATGAAGATTTATATAAGTAAGATTCAAACTATATTCGAGAAAGTTTTGAAGTTTTGGACACAATA
>NW_018225820.1:0-8991 GCF_001263595.1 Phalaenopsis equestris | reverse complement strand
CAAAACAAAATGTTTCAAGTTTGAACGAATCCCCCATCACACTTCTTAGTCCGATATCTTTGAAATGTCCTTGAAGATAATTTTTCTTGATTTTTATCGAGAGTATTCTTAGGTAACTTCAGTTATCTAAGATGTAATTAACTATAGGGGCTTGCCCTTATAGGAAGCGTTTTCTAAACCCAGCATAATATAAACCCTATTTAATTCCTTATATTAAATAGGGGAATTTGTCGGCCAATATATTGGTTTCGCAGACCAAACAGATGTCATAACTTTCGTTAGTTTATTTGATCGAGTCTCACCGTCAATTCTTGTATTTATCCCTTGGGGTAGATAAAGGATTTGAGGTTGGATGCTTTTTCATTTAAACTATGGAAAATATGAGGTCAGTTTGATTTCATATTTTTCTAAAATTATATATATATACGTAAATTAAAAAGTCCTTCTGAAGCGGGCAACGGGATTTCAATTCTAATGGCCGACAGCTTCCTACGGGCAAACCCCACACCAAAAATAGTGCCGACAGGTAGAAACTCACTTGTCACCTTCTCCATAATGAGAACAAAATTATAATTTCCTTGATTATCATGACTTGGAAGTCAATCAAAGTTAAATGTTCCTCATGTGATGGGTTTGCGTTAGGAAGATAATATTCCATTAATCTTAAGCCCACGATTGATGAAAATGTGATCTTTGAATAAGAATGCTTGTCATTTAAAAGAAAAATTGTGACATCCCCTAGTTCTTCTTCCCTTGGATTTTCTCCGAAAGGATCTAATTATTCGAAGATGTGTGCTCTTATAAGAAACAAATGAAATTATCCAAAAATGTCATTTTTTTTATTTTGGGAGACATTTTGGTGTTGA
This sequence comes from Phalaenopsis equestris, assembly GCF_001263595.1. Taxonomy (NCBI): domain Eukaryota; kingdom Viridiplantae; phylum Streptophyta; class Magnoliopsida; order Asparagales; family Orchidaceae; genus Phalaenopsis; species Phalaenopsis equestris. The sequence continues at coordinate 8,125 of NW_018225820.1, read as the reverse complement.
TAAAACATCATACAAAGTTTTAGAATCTAGATTTTATTAGCCTACAATCTTTAGAGATGTTAATGCTTATATCTAAACTTGTGATCAATGTCAACGAGTAGGCAATATTTCTAGTCGGAATGAGATGCCTCTCAATTATGTGTTAGAAGTTCAGATATTTGATGTTTGAGGATTACATTTCGTAGAACCATTTATACCATCTTTCAGAAATTTATATATATTATTAGCAATAAACTATGTAAGAAAATGGATAGAAGCTGCTACTTTACCTCAATGTGACGCTCAAAGTGTTGCAAAATTTTTAAGAATGAATATATTTTGTAGGTTTAGGATGCCGAGGGTAATCATAACAGATGGGGGAAGTCATTTCAAAAGTGCAATAATGTAAGAATTAATAAAGAAATATCATATAAATCATAAAAGTGTAATTGTTTATCATCATCAGACAAGTGGTTTGGCTGAATTATCCAATTGTGAAGTTAAAAGAATATTGGAAAAATTTGTTAATCCAACTAAAATGGATTGGTCAGCCAAATTTGACTATGTTTTGTGGGCTTATAGGATTGCATACAGAACTCCTATAGGAATGTCCCCATATATGCTAATATTTAGGAAAGTGTGTCAATTACCAGTTGAACTTGAGCATAAAGCATATTGGCTAATTAAGGAATTTAATTATAATTTGAAAGATGTTGGTGAGAAAAGGTTATTGCAATTAAATGTGATTAAAGAGAAAATGAATGAATCTTATGAAAGTGATAAGATTTACATGGAAAAGATGAAGATGTGGCATGATCGGAGGATCCTAACTAAAAATTTTCAGCTAGGGCAACAAGTTTTGTTTTACAATATAAAGTTAAGATAGCTTCATAATGCAAGGTTAAGATTATTTCCAAGAAAACTTAAGTCCAGTTGAATGGGTCAATTTGTTGTGATGAAAGTTTATCCCTATAGAGCTATGGATGTTAAAGATCCTAAAACTGATAAAATATTCAAAGTCAATGGTCACAAACTGAAATCCTACTTTTTAGGTGACCAACTTAAATTAAATGGTTTTCTCATGTTGGGTCAACCAGAATAAGCACCAATTACGTCAGGCTAACGAAGTTAAACCAAGCGCTCTGTGGGAGGCACCCCATAGTTATCTGTGTGTTTGTTTTCATTTTTATGTTCTTATGTGTGATTTCAAAAATTCTGGTAGTATTTTGAATATATAATGAGTTAGCGATTATTCTAAGACCTTAAAAGATGACTATGGTTTAGCTGAATTATCCAATCAAGAAATTAAAAGAATTATGGAAAAATCTGTAAATCCAACAAAAATGGATTTGTCAGTCAAACTTGACTATGCTTTGTGGGCTTATAGGATTGCATATAGAACTCCTATAGGAATGTCCCCATATAATCTAATATTCGGGAAAGCGTGTCAATTACCAGTTGAACTTGAGCATAAAGCATATTGGCTAATTAAGGAATTTAATTATAATTTGAAAGATGTTGGTGAGAAAAGGTTATTGCAATTAAATGTGATTAAAGAGAAAATGAATGAATCTTATGAAAGTGATAAGATTTACATAGAAAAGATGAAGATGTGGCACGATCGGAGGATTCTAACTAGAAATTTTCAGCTAGGGAAACAAGTTTTTTTTACAATGTAAGGTTAAGATTATTTCCAAGAAAACTTAAGTCCAGTTGAATGGGTCAATTTGTTGTGATGAAAGTTTATCCCTATAGAGCTATGGATGTTAAAGATCCTAAAACTGATAAAATATTCAAAGTCAATGGTCACAAACTGAAATCCTACTTTTTAGGTGACCAACTTAAATTAAATGATGTTCTGATGTTGGGTCAACCAGAATAAGAACCAATTACGTCAGGCTGACAAAGTTAAACCAAGCGCTCTGTGGGAGGCACCCCATAGTTATCTGTGTGTTTGTTTTCATTTTTATGTTCTTATGTGTGATTTCAAAAATTCTGGTAGTATTTTGAATATATAATGAGTTAGCGATTATTCTAAGACCTTAAAAGATGACTTAGACATATTAGTATGAATGTTTGGACGTTAAGTTGACCTTGCTAAATTGAGCAGTGGCGCTTAAGCGCCAAGTTCTGGGGATTAAGCGCGAAAATTAAAAAACATGTGTGAATTTGGTTTCTAGAAGTTCTAATCGTGAATTAATTGGCTTGAACATCTAACAGCAGTTCTAGGATGTGCTTAAGAGTAATGAGGGAGGGTTAGAGCAGGTTTAGAGCCTATAAATAGAAGGGAATAAAGAGAAATTTCACCACACCTCCATTTAAACCTTAAATTCTAAGTGAAAAGAGAGAATTTTTGAAAAATGACATCTTGGGAGAGTGATTTGAAGCAAGAGGAAGCAATGAGAAAGAAGTTTATTAGTCAGTGTGCGCAAGAGATTTCTAACGGTTTCCTTGCCATTAGTATCAAAGGAATAGCAGAGAAAATCACTAAAATTGAGACTAATGTAGCTTCAATTAAAGCAAAAGTGATGGAAGTTAACGCACATCTGGATCCTATGGGATGGAAACTCAAGATGCAATTTAGCCATACCAGTTTTATAGAAGAAGCAGACAAGGCAATCTATCTGAAGAACAAGTCGATTGAAGAAGATTCAACCAGAGTTATTAATCATCATCCGTTCTTTCAGATATACATTCCAAATGCTAAAGGAGAGACTAACGATAGGCCAGATCAACTAGAAAGTGGAATTAAGTTTGTGATTTTGTGTTTATGTGTTTAATATTTGTTAATATTAAGTGTGGTTTAATGTGTTTTTATATGTTAATATTTTTAGTATTTGTGCTAGGAATTTTTCTCATTCGAGACCATTTGGATAGAGAATTTATGTATTTAAAAGTGTTTGTAATTGTCCGTGAATTAATTTAAATATTTTGTTTGTGTGAAATTTTGTGTTATTTAGTGTTGAATCGAATTAGTTTAAATCAGTGAATCTTGAGTAAGAGGAGAGTTAATAGGGAAGAAAATAGTATATAGAATGTTTTGAGACCATAGAGGGTTGGTTGGCTTAGGCTAGGAGTGCATTTCACTTAAATCAAAAAAATCAAAATTTGTGAACTGGCGGCTAAGCCACGCTTAAGCGCTGCCTAAATCGATATACTGGCGCCTAAGCGCCGAACCATTGCGCTTAAGCGTCGGTTCACAAAAATTGATTTGTGAACGGTTTTAAGTGAAGTTTTGGTCCGAATAACTCCATTAATGCACCTTAGCTCGCCTTCTTCGTCGATTTTTCGTGATTTCTAGGTTAGGGCATCACCTATTTTGAAAATTTCTTGGTGGATTCAAGCCAAATTTGTTAGATTTGATCTTCTTGAGGTATGAGCTGAACTTCTATGCAAAATTAGAAGTTCTAACCATGAATTGGTTGGCTTGAACATCTAAGAGCAATTCTAGGATGTGCTTGGGAGTAATGAGGGAGGTTTAGAGCCTATAAATAGAAAGGAATAAAGAGAAATTTCACCACACCTCCATTTAACCCTTAAATTCTAAGTGAAAAGAGAGAAGTTTTGAAAAATGTCATCTTGGGAGACTGATTTGAAGCAAGAGGAAGCAATGAGAAAGAAGTTTATTAGTCAGTGTGCGCAAGAGATTTCTAACGGTTTCCTTGTCATTAGTGTCAAAGGAATAGCAGAGAAAATCACTAAAATTGAGTCTAACGTAGCTTCAATTAAAGTGAAAGTGATGGAAGTTAACGCACATTTGGATCCTATGGGATGGAAACTCAAGATGCAATTTAGCCATACCAGTTTTATAGAAGAAGCAGACAAGGCAATGTATCTGAAGAACAAGTCGATTGAAGAAGATTCAACCAGAGTTATTGATCATCGTCCGTTCTTTCAGATATACATTCCAAATGCTAAAGGAGAGGCTAACGATAGGCCAGATCAACTAGAAAGTGGAATTAAGTTTGTGATTTTGTGTTTATGTGTTTAATATTTGTTAATATTAAGTGTGTTTTAATGTGTTTTTATATGTTAATATTGTTTAGTATTTGTGCTAGGAATTTTCTCATCCGAGACCATTTGGATAGAGAATTTATGTATTTAAAAGTGTTTGTAATTGTCCCTGAATTAATTTAAATATTTTGTTTGTGTGAAATTTTGTGTTATTTAGTGTTGAATCGAATTAGTTTAAATCAGTGAATCTTGAGTAAGAGGAGAGATAATAGGGAAGAAAATAGTATATAGAATGTTTTGAGACCATAGAGGGTTGGTTGGCTTAGGCTAGGAGTGCATTTCACTTAAATAGAAAAAATCAAAATTTGTGAACTGGCGGCTAAGCCGTGCTTAAGCGTTGCCTAAACCGATATACTAGCGCCTAAGCGCTGAACCATTCGCGCTTAAGCGTCGGTTCACAAAAATTGATTTGTGAACGGTTTTAAGTGAAGTTTTGGTCCGAAAAACTCCATTAATGCACCTTAGCTCGCCTTCTTCATCGATTTTTTGCGATTTCTAGGTTAGGGCATCACCTATTTTGAAGATTTCTTGGTGGATTCAAGCCAAATTTGTTAGATTTGATCTTCTTGAGGTATGAGCTGCACTTCTATGCAAAAAATTTTTTATTTTTACCATGTATTTTGAGCACATTCATGAGTTACCTAAAAATCACTATTCATGGTGAAAATTTTGGAAAAATTAATGGAGAATGCATGGATTTGTTAGTTTAAGCTTTTAGGAGTTGAGTTTAGTGATTTGGAGTTGATTGTGGGATTTATTTTGAATTTTATACATTTTTGAAAAAAATTGCACCAAGGATGAAGAGAATTAAGGAGAAAGCTCCGTTCGATTCAAGTAATTTTTTTAGTTCAAGAGCTCAGGATCGGTATAGTGATGCACCGCATTCGAGAAAATTAATTCTTGGGCGATGTTTTAAAAATTCGGGAGGAGCTATTGAAGAGTTGATATTTAGTCGCCACTGGGAGCGATTATATTATTTTTCTATTTGTGTCATGATTTCAGTGGTACGAGAGTTCTATGCTTCTCTCGGAGGCTAATGAAGAAAGATTCACAGTGAGGGGGAAGATAGTACCATCTTCTCCTGAGGTAATTATTCAGTTTTATCATTTGCCCAGGAGTACTTTGTGTTTTTATTCAAACTATATTCCTACCGAGGAGGAGCTAGACTAGGTTATATCATCTTTGACTGTTGGTAGAGGATTATAGAAGATTACAAATGAAAGAAGGGTACACTTTTCTAGTTATTGATTTATGGAGTTATTACCAGTTTTGTTGCCCTGCTACTACTGCGGGTTTCGGATTTGCATCATTGATCTTTTCATTATGCAAGCAGGCTGGTGTTAAGTATGATAGCTGGGAGGAGATCTTACAGCCGCTAAAGCCCATTGCCAGTGTGAATGTGAAGACTTATTCACATCATTCAATTTTTTGGTTGGAATGGTGGATTCTCCAGTAGTTCTACTGCTTCTACTTCACGAGCCTCTTCTTCACATGCTTCTACATTACGAGGTCAGACTTCTGGTTGTGATTCTCAATCACAACTTATGGAAAGAATATTGAATAATGTTATTTACACCAATGAAAAAATGGCAAACTTAGAGCATTTTGCAGAGCATATGGATGGGTATATAAAGAGACAAAGTGATTATGAGGAGGAATACAACATAGCTATGGAGAATCTCAATAAAGGTAATCAGGATGTAGTATTTCCCTAGTATCTCAGGTATCCACCATATGAGCCTACAGCCGTTTGGCGTAGTGACAATAGTGATGAAGAAGAGGGTGATGATTAGTTGTGATCTTTAGTTCCGTTTTATGTTTTTTAGTTTTTATATTGTTATAAACTGTTGTTGGTATTAGTATTTTGTACTTTTGTTATGTTTTTAGTTGTGATTATAAAGACTGCTAGTTTTTATTTGTTGTGTTTTGTTTCGTTCACATTTTGTGATGTATTTGTGTTTAGTGAGTAGTTAGTATGTGTGGTAATAATTGTTTTAATTATGTTATTGCATTTAGTTAGTGTTTGTTAAACTTAATTCTGGAATCTTAAAAAGGTTTAGGATTTAGCTAACTTGTCACTTAAAGCTACATGTTCAAAATTTTCAATTTACTACCAATTATTTTTCCTTATGTTGCAGTCATGTATGTTTGTTAGTGTGTTTATTTTTTTTTATGTTATACTCCAGTGCATAGAAGTCTGTTGAATCTCTATATTTTATGTAAATTAAAATTTGATCAATTAAATTTTTACTCCTATTTTAATTTTTGTACTTGTTTATTAGAATATAAAAATTCCTGCAAAGCATGTTATAGTCAGTATTCATTCCTACTTATTCATATATGATGCTACAATGTTTTATTTCTATTAAAAATTTAAGTTTGGAGGGATGAAAAGTTTTAAAGAAACTTAATAGTTTATTTGTTCTCAAATGTACTTCAAATAAGTTTGATTTTGATTTGAAAATTGATTATATATATGAAGTTATATTAGGGAAGTAAAATTTTGATTTTAGAAATGAGTAAGAGAATTTAGTTAAAATTTATAGTAATGAAGAAAAGCTTAAAGTTAAAAATTTTTTAGTGTAGAAAATGTTAAATGTACTGTAACTATCTTTAGTAGGAAAAATTGTATTTTTGAAAAGATAGAAATTTAGACCTTTTATTTTCAAAATTTAAATTTTTTTTATTAAAATTAACTTTCCAAACTATTATTATGTTTTTAAGTGAAAGAAAAATATCAACTCTTTGGTTAAGGAAAGGAGGTCTATCCAAATATAGTAATCCTTGCCAGAAAAAGAAAAAGAAAAAGAAAAAGAAAAGAAAAGGAAAAAGAAAAAGAAAAAGGAATGAAAAAGAAAAGGAAAAGTTGAAGAAGGGAGGAGAAGCTTGAGGATTAGTGCCTAATCAAAAATTGGTTTCATATCTGACCTTTTTAAAGTATAAGACTTGAGAAACTCTTAAGCTTAAGGATATAATATAATGAGTAAAAGTATGCTTAATAAAAACTTTTAAGTGGAGATGATAAAATGCCTAAACTCTATATTTAGAAAATTGACAATATTTTTGAATTAGATAGGAACTCATATTTTTATATTTCTTAACATTAAAAAATTTATAAACTTTAAGTTGGTCTTATTTACTAATTTCTTTTCTATATTGCACTACTATATTTTTACATCAAAATTTTTGTAACTCCTAAAGAAACTCATATACAATCTACTTATGTTAGTTTTTAAAGATTGAAAGGTCACTTGAGGACAAGTAACATCTTAAGTATGGGGGATTTTGATACACCTAAAATATATAATATTTTATACACTTTTTTATATCTATTTTTTAGATATTGTGGTTTAATAACAGGTATTTGTGAGTTTTTCTTACAGGTACAATCTAATGGGCATAAAATACTGAAAGGAGTGAAAAATGGTCAATTTTGGAGAAAAAATGAAGAAAAATGCAAAAATAAACTGAGGTGCCTAAGCACCGGTAGGTTGTGCCTAAGCACCAAGTACCTTGCACTTAAGCGCCAGAAGTAGTTACTTGATAAATTATTTAAATTAAGTGGATTTTCTAAGAGATTTTTGAAGCAACCCTTGATAAAAACATGGAAAATAGCCCATAGACACGAAAATTGATTCAATTGACTTATGAGGAGGAAACTTCTAGAAGGTTCATTAAATGGAGATTGAGATTCCTTTTAGAAGAGACACCAAGGCACCACTTGGATTTTTATTAAAGAAGACTTGGATCATCAAATTCAACTGCCATAGGCCAGCCATCCATCAAACTTCACAGTACACTGCCGACGCCGCCCATCGCCACCACCACCGGCCACCTTTACTTTATTTTATTTTATTTTGAGTGTTAGTTTGTATTGTGAGAGAAGGAAGAGAATACAAAGAAACTTCAAAGCACTTGGTGGAGAGAATTTAAGATAAGTGTTTATCTTTATGTCTGCACTTGGTTTTAATTTAGATTTCTTGTTTATGTGCATGAGTTCTACTTTTAAACTCATGCGTGGTTGTGTTTTCTCCATGGATTCTAAGTAGTTTTCTTTATCTTTTTCCTTAAAATGGTAAATGATTAAATATTAAAACGAAATTGTGTGAAGTATTAGACTTCATTGTTGGAA
>NW_018225819.1:5499-7782 GCF_001263595.1 Phalaenopsis equestris | reverse complement strand
ATACTTCAATCCCTTTTTCAATTAAACCACAAAAATTTCAAATCACAAAAAATTGCCATCATGCATCTTTAAAATGTAGTAGGGGCATTACATAAACCAAAGGGCATTCTTCTCAAAGCAAAAATACCATAAGGACTGGTAAACATTATTTTCTCTCATTATTTTCTCTTGATCCTGATCCTCAGGAGCTATTTGTAATTGGAGATAACCAATATATCTATCCATAAAATAAAAGTATTTATGCCCAACTAGTCTATCTAGCATTTGATCTAGAATGGATTGTGGAAAATGATCTTTATTTTCTATAATCAATGCATATTCACCACCTTGTAACTTGTCTAGTAGGTATTAACTTATTATGTTCATTTACAGTTAAAGTTACTCCTCCTTTCTTAGGAACACAATGAATTGGACTAACCCATGCACAATCTGAAATAGGGCAGATAATTCCAACATCTAACCACTTTAAAATTTCTTTCCTTACAACTTCTTTCATAATAGGATTCAATATCCTTTGTGGATCAGCCCTGGGTTTACATTTCTCATCCATATGAATTCTATGCATACAAATTGAAGGACTGGTTCTTTTAATATCAGTAGTTGTCCATCCAAAGTCTTTCTTAAAATTTTTCAGAATTTTCATCAACCTTACTTCTTCTTCCATCGTTAATTTTGATGAAATTATAACTGGTAAAGTAGAGAAATCTCCTAAAAAGACATATTTTAAATGATCAGGAAGTAACTTCAACTCTAGTTCTGGAGGTTTTTCAACAGATGGACATAATGATTTGTTTTTGTCTATCGTGTCCAAAACTTCAAAACTTTTTTGAACATAGTTTGAATTTTCCTTAAAAAGATCTTCACATTGATTTAAATCCTCTTCTTACTCGTGTTCCAAATCTTTTTCTTCATATTTTTCTTTATAAGTAGTTCTAAAATGACATTCACTTAGATATCTTATAGCATTCTTCCTATAGCATTTCTTATGTTTACCTTTTGCAGGGTATTTCATTAATTTTAAAATGTTAAAAGTAAAAGTTTGATCATTGACGCACATTGTTAATTCCCCATTTTGCACATCTATCATTGCTCTTCCAGTGGCTAGGAAAGGTCTCCCCAAAATGATAGGTATCTTTTATCTTCTTCCATATCTAGCACAATGAAATCAACAAGAAAGATAAATTGATTCACTTTCACTAGTACATCTTGTATAACTCCTTTTGGATAAGTTATAGAACGATCTGCTAACTGCAAAGTTATATTAGTAGGGGTTATTTCTCCTAATCCTAATCTTTTAAATATTTATAATGGCATAAGGTTAATGCTTGCACCTAAATCACATAAATCTTTCTCATAAAATCTGTCTCCTATTGCACATGGAATTATAAAGCTACTTGGACCTTTAAACTTTTCAGGAAGCTTCTTCTGAATTATCATATTGCACTCCTTATGTGCAACAGTCTCATTATCTTCAAACTTCCTTTTTCTGTTGAGAATATCCTTCATAAACTTTACATAGCTCGATATTTTTTCTAAGGCTTCAACAAATGGAATATTAATTGTAAGCTTCTTAAATATTTCCAGAAAGTTTGAAAATTGTTTATCCAACTTCTGCTGATGAAGTCTCTGAAGAAATAGAGGTGGTAGTTTTTCCAAATTAAATTTTAGTTGAGAAATAGGTCTCTCAGAATTTTTGGAGCGTCCTCCTTTGAGTCTTCAATTTCTTCTCTCTCTACTTCAATTTCTTTTTGAACCCAACCTTCCAACTCTCTTTCGCTTCTAAGTTGAACGAATTTTACTTGTTCTTTTTTCCGATCTTTTGGATTTGATTCAGTGGGTTCTGTTCCTTGGGATCTATTACTTAATGAATTTGCAATTTGCCCAAGTTGATTCTCAATATTTCTAATTGTAGCTCCTTAACTTTGTAATTGATTTCCCATTTGTAACATCACTTCCTCTATAGGAAACTTCTTCTCCTTAAACTGTGTACTATTGTTGAAACCTGGAGGATAAGTATATCTATAATTCTTATTCCTTTGGTTGTTCTAGTTTCCCAATGTGTTTCCTTGGTTGTTCCCCCATTGCCGATTATTACCACCCGTTATTCCAGTTAAAGTTGGGATGGTTCTTCCAACCAGGGTTATAATAAATTAAATATGGGTTATTCTGCTTATTATTTATGGCATTCAAAGTTTCTAATGATGCTTAAGAATCTACCATTTGGCCTAATGAATTCTCTTCAATCATGGAAATTGGTTGAGAAAAATTCATTCCAAATTGGTC
>NW_018225819.1:0-4108 GCF_001263595.1 Phalaenopsis equestris | reverse complement strand
TTTAACCTGTCACTTTAAAGTCCTTTAACTCTACACCCTTCAATGAATATTTCCCTATTTATTTGCACTCAATCATATGAACTACATTCTCATTCATACAACCTCTTGTGATTCTTTCCAATTGTTGACTGAGATAATACCAGCCCGGTTCTTACATGTTCTCACAAAAATTTTAAGGGTTAACCGAAACAAGAAGTAAATGAAGTGCATGGATTTAAATCATCACAACTTCTTCCATCATTGAAAATCAATACTTTCCATAACTTCCATCCAAAACTTAATTACTTATCATTTTAAGAAGAAAGATAAAGAAAACTACTCAGAATCCATGGAGAAAACAAAACCACACTTTAGTTTAAAAGAAGAAATCATTGTCAAACCAAATAGTAAGTCTCAATTAAAACCAAAAGTGGTGCCTGAAAATCTCTCCTAACTAACTCCCCAAATGAGAACTTTCAAAACTTTCCAATACTTTCAGAACCTTTCTCAATGTCCCAATCTTCTTTTTTTTATGATTTTCCAAATGGTTTCTCTTCAAAATATGTCTAGATTCGATGTATTTCCCCAAGAGATGCATCTTGTCATGATAATTTTCATCCATGGTAGTTATAACCACCTATTAAGCTAATGGGTGCCTCAAAAACCTCTTCAAAATTCATAGAAACCGAATTTACTCGTCCAATAATTGCCACTGACGCTTAAGTGTGCTAGCGCTTAAGCATGGGCCTCTGGTGCTTAGGCGTGACCTTCTCTGTTTAACCGACTCTTAAGCACCATATCTGATGCTTAGGCGCCAAAACTCTTTTGCACATTTTTTATCTTTTTGCTCCAAATTTGATCCTTTTTCAATCTTTTAAGTATTTTTCACCCTTCTTACCTGTATCTGCAGGAAAAACACAAAAATACCTTCCATTAAAGCACAATATCTAAAAAATAGTTATAAAAATGTGTCTAAAATAACTATATATTTTAGGTGTTTCAAAATGTCAGGACTATCAGCAGAGGTTGAAGTTCATAAACTCGGGGTGGACAAGAATATAACCCTAGTAAAATAGCTCCTAGAAGAATGCACCTCAAAATAGAGCAGCATGTCATCGTCGAGGTGAAAAAATTAATAGACTCTAACTTTGTGAAAGAAGAGTAATACCCCATATGGGTGACCAACATTGTTCCATTCAAGAAAAAAATGGACAAATCCGTGTTTGTGTCGACTTCAGGGATTTGAACAAAGCTTGTCCAAAAGATGAATTCCCATTATCGATACCAAAAATGATGCAAAAATGATGGTGGATATCACTTCAACACATGAAATTTTCTCCTTTATGGATGGATCGTCGGGATACAACCAAATCAAGATGGATCTCAAAGATGCAACACTTACAGCCTTCAGAACACCGATCAAAATTTTCTTCTACACAGTATTACCATTCGGCCTAAAGAACGCTGGAGCAACTATTAATGTACAATGACGAGATTTTTGACGACCTCATTCATAACCAGGTATAATGTTATGTGGATGATCTGGTTGCGAAAAATAGACCATTTGTATGATTTAAGGATAGTGTTTGAACGGTTACAACGATATGACCATTAAATGAATCCCTTAAAGTGTGCATTTGGCGTTACCTCTGGGAAGTTTCTAGAATTTGTTGTCCATCATCGGGGAATCAAGATTGACCTAGATAAGATTAAAGCTATCTTGGAAATGCCTCCCCCCAAAATTTGAAATAACTACGTTCCTTCCAAGGAAAGTTTACATATCTGAGATGCTTTATTTATAATCTCTCAGGTAGGTGTCAGCCATTCTTAGCATTAATTAAAAAGGTCGCCAAATTCATTTGGGAAGAGAAATGCCAGTTGGCCTTTGAGGACATTAAGCAATATTTAATGACACCTCCTGCCTTGGCAGCCCCTATCCCGGGGAAACCGGTAATACCTTATACCTCGGCCTTGGACGACTCTCTTGTAGCCCTCTTAGCACAAGTCAATGACGAGGGTAAAGAAAACACACTCTACTACTTGAGTCACCACCTAATACCAATGGAGAACCCAACCATTGAGAAGCATTGTCTAGCCTTGATTTTTGTTGCCCAAAAGCTTAGACATTACATGCTTTCTCATAAGATTACCCTAACTTCAAAAGTCAATCCGTTGCAATATTTGATGACCCGACCAACACTCTCCAGACGTCTAACAAGATGGTTGATGATCTTATTGTAATTTGATATAACTTTTATTTCCCTTCATGCTATCAAGGGTCAGAGTTTGGCAGACTTTCTCGCTGCACACCCACTTCCAGCTGGGTCCCCTCTTAGTGATGAACTACCAAATGAGCAGGTACTATAAATGGAATTCTCCAGTGCATAATGTTGGGAAATGTGCTTCGATGGAGCTTCTTCAGCAAAAAAGGACAAAGGATCATATACAGTTATACCAGGCAAAGCAAGTATTGGTTTGATCTTTATCACACTAGACAAGGGTATGTTGAGGTTCTCATACCACCTAACAGAGCCATGTACCAACAACGAAGAATAATATGAAGCCTTAATCACCTTATTAGAGTTAGCAATCTCGATGGATATAACAAACATTGTCATCTATGTCGACTCACAACTCGTCATTCAACAAGTTACCAGACAATAGAAGATTTTGAAACCGAGATTAGTCGAATACCACCGGTCTACAATGAAGTTGCTGGAGCAGATCCCCAATGTAACTTTCTATCGGATTCTTAGGGGAGATAATGCCCATGCTGACACTCTAGCAAAACTAGCAAAAGAATTGGCATGTCCCTCGGAGGCTTCCATTGATGCACAGTACAAGGAAGGCAAGTTTTGTCTCGGATCGACCTCAAAACTCTACACAAGCTCGAGAAAGAAGAATAAATGATAATTACGATTGCAGATACCAACAAAGATTGACGCAAGCCTTTAATAGAATATTAGTACACTGGAAAGCTACTAGAGGACAAGTCTAAAGGATATCACATTACAAAAAGGGCTACATCATATGCTCTAGTAGGTGATGTCCTTTATAGGAGATCGTTTGACCAAATGTGGCTACGTTGTTTAAGCAAAGCCGAGGCCCAAAATATTGTCAAAGAAGTATATGTCGGATTATGTGGCACTCACCAGTCAGGGCCGAAGATGAAACTGAAGATAAAAAGAATCGAATATGATTGGCCAGCAATGATGTCTGACTGCATGGATACAACCAGAAGATGTCATCAGTGCTAGGTGCATGGCGTGGTCTTACACCAACCTCCGAATGTGCTACACTCAACCGTTGCCTTGTGGCCATTCGAGTGTTGGGGCAAGGACATAATAGGTCTGATAGACCCTCCATCCTCCAAAGGACACATATTTATACTTGCTGCTATAGATTATTTCTTCAAATGGGGCAGAGGCAATATTGTTACTAGAGGTACGGTACAACACATCCTTCAATTCATCCAAAGCCAAATCGTCTACCATTTCAGAGTACCGCAAAGAATAATTTTTGATAATGGGACAACCTTTAAAAGAACCAAAATCAACAATTTTGTTAAACAACATGGGATAGATTGGAGATACTCTACAATTTACTATCCCAGAGCAAATAGCATTGCTGAAGCCTTCAATAAAATGTTGGTACGGATTTTAAAGTAAACATTGGACGAAAATAAAAGAGATTGGCAGAACAAGTTATTAGAAGCCTTGTAGGCATACCGAACGACGTTCAGGACTCCCACTCAGTATACACCCTACATGCTCGTGCACTGGTCCGAGGCCAGACTACCGGTAGAAATCCAGACGCTGTCCCTCAGAGTCGTTGTCGCCAACCAACTTACAATAGAAGAAAGTACAAAACTCAGACTTAAAAAACTAGAGAGTCTTGAGGGAAAATGACTAGAAGCACAACAACATTTGGAACTCTACCAGGAAAAGATGGTACAAGCTCATGAAAAATTGGTCCGCCCAAGGACATTTAAAGTTGGTGACCTCGTACTCGTGCTCAAAAGACCTATTGTTGCATGTCGCCAGATAGGTGGAAAATTTGAGCCAACTTGGGAGGGGCTATTTATCGTAGAAAAGGTCTATGTAGGGGGGCCTACCATTTAGTGGATTTT
>NW_018225818.1:607-834 GCF_001263595.1 Phalaenopsis equestris | reverse complement strand
CAGGATCATCAGAGTTTTATCAGGAATTAAGGGTTAAACTGGCAAAGAATTCTGCGATGATTTATTTACTATCATGGCCATGTCATTTTCATCTTCAAAAGCTGTGAATCTCTTAGTTGGGTCCAAAGGCTTCCAAGGTAGAAGTATCTTTTCCCAATTTTCGTAGGACACTTGAAACTGACTGCAAAGTGAGAAAATTGTGGAAGGGTGTCCAAGCCCATAAGTTG
>NW_018225818.1:0-256 GCF_001263595.1 Phalaenopsis equestris | reverse complement strand
TGAAAGTGATCCATCTACCTCGCACATAAACGACTCCCTGGTTGATTCCATGCAAATTTGCATAAAATTCCTTTCCCACAGGAACATCCACGGCGGCGGTAGTATAGCACAGCACTTCCCATTTTGGTCACACTATAATCTATTCAATTTTTTTACAGGGATTATTCAATCCATGATTTACAAATCCTCGTTCTTTGATCAATCTTTTCTTCGTCAGTACCTGTTGAAGATTCGCTGCACTTCCGCACTAATAAAC
>NW_018225817.1:0-367 GCF_001263595.1 Phalaenopsis equestris | reverse complement strand
CCCAAATTTAGCCCCAAATTGGCTAAGTCCTCAAACTTCACTCAATTCATTGCCTTAACCTCCAAATTGGCATCCAATTCATGTTGAAAACTCTTCATGAGGTCCATATTGACCATTTACAATAATCAATTTGGACTTAGCCCAGGGCTAACCCAAGCTAGACCCAAGCCTAGCCGCCTAGCCCAACATGACCAAATTGATTAAAGTTCAAAATTCCTTCAAATTGACCCCCCAATTGAACTCAAAACCATTTCCATCCTTAACCAAAGTTGCTCCTTGTGATCATCTACACCAAATTCAACAATTTTTTGGGCCAATTTACATGGCTAACTTACCCCAAACCCAAGTTTTGGTCATTTGCACCCAC
>NW_018225816.1:480-1079 GCF_001263595.1 Phalaenopsis equestris | reverse complement strand
TTGTTTTAGGGTTATCTATATGGCCATATGTCTATAACTGAGTCCAAATTTTGTAATATAATGAAAATTTTCAAAAATTTTTTGAACTTTACACGTTTTTTTCTCTACTTTTGCATTTAAAAATTCCATTAAATTAAAACAAAACTCACACATATTCCATTAAATTAAAACAAAATCCATTAAATTAAAACAAAACTCACACATAAAATGAGTAATCCTTTTCACCAAAATAAACTAAAATTTACTTTAATGGATACTCTGTTTTGTTCTTGTTTAGGTTCTTGTTCAGGCCAAACTTTGTCCCACTGACGTTTCTTTCTGTCGTCTACAGAAAAATGTCAGAGCAGAGGTTGATATTTCCCTTCCAGGACGGCTGGAACCTCGCACTGAATGAAGACATGGCGCCACAAGGAGGTGTCATAGATTTCTACATGGATTTAAACCAGATTGATATGGACTACAACGGTCCTCTAATGGGCATAGTCAGCAATGAAGAAAAGAAGGGACTACCCTCACTGTTGAGGGTGACCACTCAAGAAGACGTGTCACGTAAGGGTAAAAATGTGATAGCAGAACAAGATCCGATGGAGGGGCCCAGC
>NW_018225816.1:0-211 GCF_001263595.1 Phalaenopsis equestris | reverse complement strand
TCAGATGTACCCCCGGTCCCAGATATCTTGTGCAGAGGTTGCCCAACATGCAACGTCGAGATATCAGCCAGGACATCAGTCACGGGCGCATTTGTAGAATGCCCGGACTGCAACATTTTACATCTACCTTAGAAGAATACAAGCTCTTCGTAAATTTCAAATCACATCTTTAAATGAGTACCTAAATCCTGATTCTCATATCTTTGAATTG
>NW_018225815.1:0-370 GCF_001263595.1 Phalaenopsis equestris | reverse complement strand
TATGGATCTTCATATAGAGACCTCCTCTGACTTTGAAAAAAATCAGAGAACGTTCTCTTTTGCAGAGGCTACAGTATGTCAAAATTTCAAGTCAAGGTGATGTGTCAATATGCATGGAGAATCAAATGATTCCAAATAGTATTTAATAAATTAAAAATATTTTATGCATCAAATGGACCTAAAAATTATCCACATTATTCTCCTCTGTTCACTGAGCAAGAGAGTATTTTTATTTTATTTTTGTGATTTTTCTATACAAAGTTATAGATTTTCTAAGTTGAGGGTATTTAAATAAATAGGAAAAAGCCCTATTTATCTATTTAAACAGCGCGTGCTAACTAGATCCTAGGCAGCTCCGAAGGTATGCGTT
>NW_018225814.1:0-1747 GCF_001263595.1 Phalaenopsis equestris | reverse complement strand
TAATAAAAAATTGGCTTCACTTGAATCATCTTGAGAAAGAGTTACATTTTTGAACTTATTTTTAAAGTACTAGTATCCTTTCTAATAGAGTTCTCATGAAATTATTTTGTCTTCTAATTCTTCTAAGCATTCTTAGTATGAAAAATTGTAGTTATTCTTGTGATGAATAAGAAATCAGAACTCTTAGACTTGACTACTAGATATTTTACATTGTAATTTTAACTTGAGTTATTAAAAATTTTTCTAAAGTTTCATTATTGCATTTATAGAACAAAAACTATAGAAACATTATGTAAAACTCACTATCATAAGCTATAACTTTTTATATAGAAAAAGGAGTTACATGTGGACAAGTAATGTTTAAGTTTGGGGGAATTCATCCACCTAAAAATTACTTGTTTTTAGTGTACATTTCAAACTCATTTTATTCATATTTTTTATGATATTGCACTTTATTGGAAGGTATTTTGCATGTTTTTAGTTTCCAGTACATGAAATAGATCTTTAGAGAAAATGAGGAAAAAATTGGGCAAAAAATGAAAGATTTTTTATGGCGCCATAGCACCACCCTTAGCGACATAACGCCATGTGTCGAGCGGGTTGGGCACTATAGCACCCCAGACTGGTGCCAGTAACCAAATTTCTAGAATATCCATTGAATTTGGCAAAATTTTGAAGGGGTGCATGAAGTGACCCTTGGTGATTTTTAGTTATCTCCTAATAGGGCCAAGTTTTGGATGAAAAAGGAGTCTGGGGAGAGTCTTTTGGTTGTGTTGGAGGAGACCTCTTAAAGATTTTAGTGTGTGTGTGTGTGTCTTTGTTTTGTGTAAGAGTTTGGAGATTTCTTCAAGGAAAATTCAAGATTTTCTTGGAGTTTGCTTGGGGAGAAGACATAAAGATAAGTATCTTGTATTTGTGTTTAATTTTTTTTTATAAAACTTGACTTTCAATACAAATCATATGTTCTTGTTTTATCTTAATGAATTCTGAGTAGTTCTCTTTCTTTCTTCTTGCATTTGGAAATTGATCTTGTGGGATGAGAATGATTTGAGGATTTCTTTTTATTTTAAAACATTATGATGGTATTTTCACCAGTTTTTCATTAACTTTGCAAACTGACCATTTGTATTTTTAAAATCCTTTGAGAAACATAATGACTAAGGAGGGAAATGATATTGCCAACTAGTGAGTACCACATTTCAACTTGGGAAGAGCCATTGCAATCACCTGAGAGGAGTGCAAATAGATAGGGAGATAAGTTTTGATGGGCATAGAATTGATTATTTTAGGGTGACAGCTATATTCTTTTATCAATTTGGTCTAGATTTGGGATCGTAAGGGTCCCCAGTATGTCCTATAGAGAGAGCAATGTGGGTAATCTGGAAGTGGTAGGCCAAAATCTACTCATCACTAGGCAAAAATCTTCTCATCACTACTACACAAGCTGGTGAAAAACTCTAAGTTAGTCATTGTTCTTTGCCAGCTGATACACCTAAAATATATAGTATTTTTAGACACATTTTTATACCTATTTTTGAGATATTTTGCTTTAATGGAAGGTATTTTTGTGTTTTTCTTGCAGATACAGGTAAAAAGAGTGAAAAATGCTTAAAGGAGTGAAAAAGGATCAAATTTGGAGCAAAAGGTGAAAAATGTGCAAAAGAGTTTTGGTGCCTATGCGTCAGATCCGGCGCTTAGGAGCTGGTTAAATCGAGAAGGCTGCGCCTAAGCACCAGAGGCCCCGCGC
>NW_018225813.1:0-346 GCF_001263595.1 Phalaenopsis equestris | reverse complement strand
ACTCGGCTCTACGAGGGGTATTTGGTCACACATAGAAAGTCATAACCTAAAGGCTAGCTCTAGGAAATCCAACGATCAATCACGCAGACACGTCGTTGCGCCGACCCACGCTGGTGCACGCACCCTGTGTGGACGATCGAACCCACATGCCTAGACTCTACTATTCCTAAGGCTGGTTAGGAGATAGAAAGTCTCACCACCGTGACGGTTTCAGACGCGTTTCTTTGCTTGCTTCGAGCTCGTCGGTGTTCGATACATGCTCTAATGTGCCTCCTAAAATGTGCACAGGACAACAAAAAAACATAGGAGGATGTGAGGTATGCAAGACACCCAAAAATAATTAATT
>NW_018225812.1:2423-6898 GCF_001263595.1 Phalaenopsis equestris | reverse complement strand
GAGTAGTCTTCTTTATCCTTCTCCTTACTTTGAAAAATGGTTTTGTGAAGAAGTAATTTTATTTTCTATAGGTTTAAATGTTAATAATTTGTGATGTTTTGAACTCTGATCTTCATTTACTTTTCAATATGGCCAATTGAAATGCTTAAATGTGTTGAGAAACATATGTTTCAAAAGGGCTATGATTTCTTGATCATGGGGAGAATCACATTTGATTTCATGGGAGAGTATGCCATCCATGGAGTTGGGTACAAATAAATAGAGAAATCTACTTTGTTGGATGCAGAATTGGAGATTTTAAGGTGACAGATTAAAATTCGTAACTTGGTCCAGTTGATTGGAAACTGATGTGACATTGTTAGCCCTCATGGGAGGGTGTAGTGGGAGCTCTGAAGTGGCAGGCGGTATCCTCCCAGGCTAGCTACAAAATTAGGGCCATATTCTGGATTAGTCATTGTTCTTTATGCACTCAGAAGAGGGTAAAGAATAAGATTGCTTCTATTTTGCACAAAACATTATATGTATATATATATATTTCAAATGATTTTAATATTTTCACAATCCATATGCTCATTGTAAGGGGAAGGATGCTTTCCTAAATTTGAACTTTCCGCAAATAAATTTGTATAGTTTTTGTACTTTTACTTA
Source organism: Phalaenopsis equestris (assembly GCF_001263595.1). Lineage (NCBI taxonomy): Eukaryota > Viridiplantae > Streptophyta > Magnoliopsida > Asparagales > Orchidaceae > Phalaenopsis > Phalaenopsis equestris. The sequence continues at coordinate 6,250 of NW_018225812.1, read as the reverse complement.
TGAAAGTTTAGTTTCTGGATTAGTTAACTTTGTCTTTCAACTACATTTTAAATATCATTCACTTTTGTAGTTAATATTCAAACATCACACTTTTACTTTTTTTGTATTTTTAAATTAGTACTTTATATTATAATCTCAAGAATTATTTATAGGCATTTCTAACTTCCCTGTGGGATCGATATCTTGGAGTCCATTAGAGTCTTTTATTACTTGAGCGATACGTATACTTGCATTTTTTTAAAGGAGATTTGGCAGTTTAAAAGAGTTTTAAAGATAAACTATTTTTATTAAAGTTATTTTTATTGGGATTACATTGCATATTTATTATTATAACTGTCGTGTGTATTTTGTAATATTGGAAAATAATTGCTAAACTAACACACTAAATCTACTCGTATTAAGTTTTTGGTGCCGCTGCCGGAGATATAACAGAAAGTAGTAGTAGTAAGTTACTTTATAATTTATAGTATTTTTATTTTAAAAATTTAAAAAAAGAGTGTTTATAATTTAGTTAGAACATTTTTTTATTTAAGTGTGTTTTCTTATTTTAAATTATTTATTTTGTTTGTTTATGCGTAATGTTAGATCCAAAAATTTAGTACCTTACGATTCTGAATTAAAAAGAACTATTAGAAAAATTTGAAAACAAACTTCTGAATTAAAAAGAACTATTAGAAAAATTTGAAAACAACAAAAATAGATAAATTATATTAGCAAAATGGCTTGCAATTTGAGTAATGCTGGAAATGGAAATGAACATCATCAGAGACTTTTAAGAGATTATGCTAATCCTACAATAGATGAAATTCATTTGAGTATACAAGCCCTGTTGCAGTTGCCAATTCATTTGAGCTTAAACCTGCTATTATCTAAATGGTACAAAATAATAAGTTTAGGTGGACACCAACTGAAGATCCTAATTTACACCTTGCTAGTTTTCTAGAATTGTGTGCTACATTTAAATATGATGGAATGTCAAATGATATTTTTAGCACTTGGTGGTTAAACTTATTAGCACCTGGCTCTATCAAAACTTGGGAGATTTGTCACAAAAATTCTTACCTAAATATTTCCCACCTTTAAAAACTCCTAAGCTTAGGAATGATATTACATCTTTTTGTCAGTTTAAAGGGGAATCAATTTATGAAGCCTGGGAAAGATTTATAGATCTCCTTAGAAAGTATCCACACCATGTGTTGCTAGATTTATTAATAATACAAACCTTTTATAATGGGTTAGTTGGATCTCTTAGATCTATAATTAAAGCTGCTACTAGTGGATCATGATGTTGTTGCTAATAATTAAAGCTGCTACTAGTGGATCATTAATGTCAAAACCATTCGGTGAAGCATATTCATTAATTGAAGAGATGACTAATAATAAATTTCAATGGCCCTCTGAATGGGTAAATCCAAAAAGAGTAGCTAGTATTCATGATTCTGATGCAATATCTATGTTAGTGTCAGTAATATTTTTGGGTTGTGGAGTTGCCCGTAAGAAGCTGTTGGTCACTGGAATCAAAATTTCGTCACCCGCTTAAGAAGAATCTCGTCGCCCGCTTCTGAAGTACATTATAATGTTTAGAAAAATATGAAATCAAACTGACCCTATATTCTTCATAGTTTAAATGAAAGAGCGTTGTACCTCAAACCCTGTATCTATATTGAAGGATAAACACAAGACTTGAAAATGAGGCTCGATCAAATAAACTGAGAAATATATGACATCCGTTTGGTCTGCGAAACCTTTTATTTGTAGACAATTTCCCCTAGTTAATACAAAGAATTAAATAGGGTTTATATTAAGCTGGTTTCAGACAAGCTTCCTATAAGGGCAAGCCCCTATAGTTTATTACATCTTAAATGACCTAAGTCACATAAGAAAACTTCCGATAAAAATCAGGAAATATTATCTTCAAGGAGGTCAAAAGATAGTACTTTTCAACGATACCGGGCAAAGAGGTGTGAAATGGGATTGGCTCAAATTTGGAGCATTTTATTTTTGGAAATTTTATTTTTGGAATCAAATCAAAAGGAGGAAGAACTAGAGGATGTCATGGATCCGGAGGAGAACCTCGGTGACTTCTCGGTCTATCCTATTGTTTGTCTTCAGTTTTGAGAAGAAATATTTAGGTGTTTGACCAGAAGATAATATGTTGTGGCGGGCGGACTCCGTTTTAATTTGCTTTCTATTTCTTTCTTTGTTTTTTTGGTTTAGATCCCTTTAAAGAAAGTTATTTTTGATGTTTTGTTTCAGAAATGATGAATTAGGGTCGTTGGAGCAAAAAGATACAAAAAGGAGTGAATTTGGAGCGAAAATGACCAAAATGTGAGAAATTGAACTAGGGCGGTGACAACGCCATCGACCCCGCCGACGATGAGATTTTCCAGAGACTCCAAAATTAATTCATTAAGAAGGTCCGCCGACGGCGCCCTCGAGGCCGCCAATGGCAAGCTCGGTGGTTATGTGGATACAGGCTTTGGATAAGGATAAATTTTGAAGGGATGCTTAGGAAACTCTTGGGAAAGCTCAACCACAACTTTAAAAGAAGATTTTGGCCGAAAATGGTGAAGACTCTTAAGTTCCTGGAGGTTAGAAAGGTTCCATTAGTGTTTGCTAGTGTGTAAAAATTATGAGGAATTCTTCGAGAGATTGTAAGAGTGGAGGGAAACTGAGAGATTTCTTCCTCCTTGCTGCTTTGAAGAGGAATACTGTGTGCTGTAAAGAAAGGAAGAGATTAAGAGGAACTTCGAGGAGTTTTCTTGGGGAGAAATTAGAGATAAGTTTAATTATTTGTTGTAGTTTGTATGACTTTGATTTTATATATGAATTCCGAGTTTGGTTGTGTTTTTCCCATGAGATCTGAGTAGTTTTCTGTCTTTCTCCTTGTCTTGAGATTTGTGAAATGGTGATTTGAATTTGTGAAGCCATGAAAATGTTTAAGAAATTGTGATGATCTTTTCACTTCGATCTTAATTTACTTTCAATCTGGCTAATTAATTTATTAAAATATGTTGAGTTTTACAACTAAAGTGAAGATTACATCCAAGATCCAGGGAGGTCAAAGCACTTAGAAGTTGGGTGCAAATAAATAGGGAAATAATATTATCGGGTGTAGAATTGGAGATTTTAAAGTGACAAACTAAAATCCCCAATTCGGTCCTATCGTTTTGGTGCTATTTTACTTGAGTGATACATATACTTGCGCTGATAAGTGTGACTTTACAATTATTGAATATTTATTATGTCCATATTTATCGAATCTATAACTGTTATTAATTTTTGGTACAGTTGCTGAGAAATTAAATCTTTTAGCAGTAGTATTAAATAATTATATTTTTAAGCATATATAAAGTCACAGTTAAGTTTTTAGCGCCGTTGCCGGCGAGTGAGTAAACAAAAATCACAATTAGAGTAACAGACAAATTAGGATTATTAGAAAATTTTCACTTGAATTGCAACTTATTTTCATATTTCGTTAATTATATTACTATGTACTGTATTCAAATTGTATGCATAAATTTGGACCTGAAAATCTTATACCTTACGATTCATAATTAGAACGCACTGTTAGAAAGATTAGAAGATTGAGAAGAAAACCTAGAAATTCTGATACAATGGAAAATAACATGAATAATCAAGGAATAGAGAATGAAAACCAACCTAGACCCCAACGAGATTATGTAAATCCTACAGCAGATGAAATTCACTTATCTATCCAAAATCCTAATGTAGCTGCTAATTCATTTGACCTTAAACCTGTTATTATCCAAATGATACAAAACAATCAATTCTGAGGTACACCAAATGAAGATCCTAATTTACAC
>NW_018225812.1:0-973 GCF_001263595.1 Phalaenopsis equestris | reverse complement strand
CTATCGGTGAAAGATTTTATGGAAGAGCTTTATGTGATTTGGGAGCCAGCATTAATCTTATGCCTCTATCAAATTTCAAAAGATTAGGATTAGGAAAAGTCTCACCTACTTCTGTAACTCTTAAGTTAGCAGATCGTTCAGTTACATATCCTAAGAGAGTTATCGAAGATGTGTTAGTAAAAGTTGATAAATTTATCTTTCCTGTGGATTTCATTGTTTTAGATATAGAGGAAGATAAAGAAATACCTATCATTTTAGGGAGACCATTTTTAGCTACTAGAAAGGCTATGATAAAAGTTCAAAAATGAGAATTGGCTATGAGAGTTAATGATCAAGAAGTGACTTTTAACATTGCAAAATCTATGAAGTCCCCTGCCGTTGAAAGAGATAATGAATGCCCTGCCAATCTATGAAATACCCAGCTATTAAAAGTGATAATGAATGTTTTCACGTTGGAAATTAGTGAACATCTATTGAACGAACATTTAGAAGAATATTTTAATTTGAAGAAACAATTTGAAGAGAGTGATGAAATTATTCTGGACTAATTAGAAAATGAAGAATTAGATTATGTTCAGGAAAGATTTGAGATGTCAGATATTACAGAAATGCTAATAAGAATTTATTTCTGTTAATTATAAAACCACCTGAACTTGAGTTGAAAGTATTGCCTAACCACTTGAAGTATGTGTTTCTGGGAGACTCATCTACATTACCTGTTATTATATCTTCAGAATTAAATGATTTGCAAGAGCAAAGACTGTTAGATACATTGAAAAGATATAAGAAAGCTTTTGGTCGGACCTTATCTGATATTAAGGGAATCAGTCCTTCGAACTGTATGCACAAAATTATATTAGATGAACAATATAAACCAATAGTTGATCCACAAAAAAGATTAAATCCTATGATGAAAGAAGTAGTTAGGAAGGAAATTCTGAAATAGTTAGACACTGAAATTATATATCCTATT
>NW_018225811.1:0-720 GCF_001263595.1 Phalaenopsis equestris | reverse complement strand
TCTCCATTTCCCATCCAAAGTCAAAGTAAACAAGCGTTAATTTATTTAATATTTAAACATCTATTTATTTATTTTTGTTTTATCGTTAACTTTTTTAAAAATCTGTTAAGAAGATTTTTTTTGTCTTCTTCTTTAATTTGAGGATTGATTCCAAATGGAATTTACATACCGCAGAATCCATATGTTACTAATTTCTCAAGGGGGCCGTTCTTGTTAAGCATGGGATAAGCATTGGGTCTTCTTATGTTTACTTAAATATAACTTGTATTAGAAATGTTCTCGGGTTCTAATTATGCTAGCCTACTATTTTTGATTAAATATAACGTAGTATAAGGTTTAGACAGCAAAATATTGTTTAAGAAATTAAGGAAAGTGTATAATCTAGCTATAGGACCAGTTAACTCCATGGAATAAGATATTTTTGGGATATATTTATTAACTCTTTAAATCGAACTTAATTTTAATATTGTCGGCACAGTTATGCTTATATATGTAGTTTTTAAAAGATAGTATTTAAAGTTTTGAAAATATGAGACGGAACTGATCCAATAAAGATAATAGTTTTAATAAACGAGAACAACACTACAGGTGACATGCCTATTCCGACGAATAGACATATCAGTTACTAGCAAGACTCGATTAAATAAACTAAAAAAGTTATGACATCCGTTTACTTAGAACTGACAATTGATTTAATAATTGCCAAGCTTCGAAGCCATA
>NW_018225810.1:0-3420 GCF_001263595.1 Phalaenopsis equestris | reverse complement strand
TGCTCATGTTCAGAAAAGATGCCGGTGTGCAATTTCAATCCTTCTAGGACGTTAATGTACTTTCCTTGCATTCTTTCAAAATGCTCAAAGTTCTATTTTCTGACTTTTTGAAACCTCTCCTATTTGTTTCAAGAAACGATCTTTAGTTTTCTCGGCTTAACAAATTGTGGAACATACGACTCCACATCCAGGTGCTCTTCACTCTTTTGTACAGTTGGGGAAGTAGCACATTCTTCTCATTATGTGTATGGTTATATTGGCATGTATTCTAGAAGAGCATGACCTTCAGTAGAATTTGACGATAAATGTTCTATCACAAACGAAGGTAAAGCATCCCCACGGACTGCTCAAATATTTCCCTCTCCGGGACTGCTGGGGTATGCTCTGCAAGTGATCTTCTTGTCTGTCTTCTCTCCAGCTAGTAAAACATTCTATGCTTGTGTTGATTGTGATTTAATCATTGTGTATGTGTCAGAGGTGCCAGAGGTGCCTTCCTATGTCAAAATCATAGACCTTTTTGTGATTTAATCATTGTGTATGTGTCAGAGGTGCCTTCCTATGTCAAAATCATAGACCTTATCTTGCCATCTTTGATGTCATGACTATTGTTTGTCGAAGTATTTTCTATGGTCCTCAACTTCTTCTTCTTTACTGACTTGTAAGTTCTTCTATTCTTGAATTTGAGTATGAGTTCCCAACAATGTAATTCTTCCTTGCCCACCACACTTAACATGGGCCCTTTGTATTCCTTCTCGATATGTTTAAAATCCAGGTCGATGTTGATGACAACTCCTTCTGCCTGCCTATCTTCATCTAGTGTGAGTTTGATTCCATTTTTTAAATAGAGAATCAGCCTCTGGCCTGACATTTTCTTGTAGAAAATAGGAGAAAACTCAGTGTGCTGAATCTTAAATTGAATTAGAATGATATGTTGTTACTACTTATGTAGAAATTTTATTTTTCTTTATCAGTGTCATCATCATTTTTTTATTTTATACTATGTTTATTTTATTAACTTTGTCTTATTTTATTTTTAGCTTTTAATTGAAGTGTTTAGTGAGAATTTTATTTATTTTGTTGAAACATTTTATTAAAAACCTTCTTTCTTCCAGGACTGAGTTACAAAGATTTATCACATCGGTGCTTCGAGAAGCAATGTTTTGTTCAAGGAACATCACGAGGTGTTGTACTTCTTTAAATATCATCCAGTTATCGGTAGCATTTCTCCTTCACCCTGGCATTCTACTAGTTGGTAGGATTCCCAATAGTAAACTCTTTCAACCACAAATGGTCCCTCCCAAGTTGGTTCAAAATTTTCTTCTATTTTATGGTGTGCAAGAATATGTCTTCTAAGGATGAGAACCAATTTGTTGACCTTGAAAGTTCTTGGGCAGACCAGCCTATCGTGGGCTTGTATCATCTTTGCCTGATATAGCTCCTAATTTTGATGTGAAACCAACCATTTTCCTTTGAGACATTCTAACTCTTCTAGTCAGAGTGGCATTGTATTTTGTTGTAATCTTGTTTGTTACTGCAACTCCAAGTGACAAGAGTTGTACTTCATGAAGAAGCACAACCTTGGACCCATACACAAGAGCATATGATGCAGAATGCATAGGAGTTTTGATCATTATTTTGTATGCCCATAAAACTTCAAACAACTGTTATTGCTATCCTCTTTTATTGTCATCTAAGATCTGCATGAGTGTTTTGTTGAAAACTTCCTCCTATCCATTCGCTCTTGGGTAGTAAATTGTAGAGTACCTCTAATATATGTTGTGTTGTTTGATGAAATTATTAATCTTAGTGCATCTAAAAGTTGAGTCGTTATCTGACTTGACTCTTGTAGAGCACCAAATTTATGCAAAACCTAGATTTTGAAGAATTACAAGACATGGTGAGCTTTGACTTCCTTCGACCGTAACATTTCAACCCATTTTGAAAAGGAATATGTTGTTGCAAGGATGGACTGATATTCTCTCAAAGATAAGGGTCTATAGGACCCACTATATTTGTGCCCCAAAATTCAAATAGACATGACACTATTGTCAAATGCAGCACATTTGGAGGTTGGTGTAGGACCACTCCGTGTACTTAACATTAGTGAGAGTTCCTAGGCACTCTCATGCAGCCTGCCATTACTACCGACCAGTAGTAACCCAATCTCTTGATCTTCTTTTTCATCTTTGGGCCTAATTAGTGGGTGCCATAGAGTTCGAAGTGCACCTGTCTGATGATTTCTTAAGCTTTTGATCTGTTGAGCCATCTTAGCTATATTTGATCGAAGGATCTTCTGTATAGAATGTTGTCTATCAAAGCATAAGATAGTGCTCTCTTTTGTATAAGATATGCTACTAACTTATCATCAGGAAGCTTACCTGTCTATAAGTAATATATGAACAGATGTCTTCAGTCTGTCACTATTCATTCATTCTCTAATTTATGAAGGGTATCCATGTCAATATGAGATAGGACTTGACATCCCTGTATCGTTAAGTCGATGGAATTCTCTTGCTGGTAGACGAATTATTTAGTGTCCTTTGCGAGGGAATTTGCTAGAGCATTCTCTCCTCTTGGGATCTTGTATAACATTATATTAGGAATCTGTTCCAACAATTTCATTTTTTACTGGAAATACTGTTTTAACCTTAACTATAGGATTTTGTATTATCTAGTCACTAATTGAATGACTGGCTGTGAATCATTGTAGATGTCAATGTTTGTTATTGCCATTAATATTGCCAATTCTAAACAGTTATTAAGGCTCATATTCTACTTCATTTTTTGTAGACTCTATCAAATGGTAGAAATACTGCAACATTCCTCGCTTCGGTGTGATGAAGATCAACACAACTCCTAGCTTGTCGGGCCCTATTGTCTGCGACTCTTTATCTTCTTGTGATGATGAAGCTTCATTGAACTACATCTACCAAATTTTGTCATTGGGGTCCTCTATGTTTATTTCTTACTCATCTAACGTCTCTTCATTGAGGGGCGACTAGGCCAGTAGCGGGTGTGTAGTAAGAAAATCAGCCATGATTTGTCCCATAATGGTGTGAAGTGGTACAAATGTTATATCAAATTTAATAATATCATCGACCATCTTGACAACCTTCTAGAAAGTTTTGTCCAAGTCATCAAGCACTGCAACAGATTAAACTTCAAGATAAGTTTGACCTTATGAGAAAGCATGTAATGTCTAATAAACTTTTTGATAGCGAAGATCAAAGTCGAACATTGCTTCTCGATAGATGGATACTTTACCTCCAAATAGTTCTCTCTATTTTTGAGGTGTATGATTCATGGTCTGCAGCTCCTGAACTACACAAACAAATCTAGAAACTTAACTAATAGGATAGATATCAAATGCTTTATAAATATTTTTTGGTATTTTAAGTTTTCTTATATTATTATTATTAT
>NW_018225809.1:0-210 GCF_001263595.1 Phalaenopsis equestris | reverse complement strand
TCATTGGAATCACCTATTTGATCAACTCCCAAATTACCGGGAATGCCACTAAACCCCTCCTCGCTGGAGGCACGTGCATTATTGTCTGTTATCAAGACAACTCCAAACATACGATCCAACTTCTCCTCCAACTCAGGATTAATTCCCTGTATTTAATTTTTTTCGCAGTAGACATCACCTACAAATTCATATAACATGTTATTGGATTTA
>NW_018225808.1:0-252 GCF_001263595.1 Phalaenopsis equestris | reverse complement strand
TACGTATGAAAAGATATATTTAGGGTCTATTTGGGGTAGCTTGTGCGTTTCATGATAAGCAGATTATCCTGAAACGCGGCCCGCGGGTCGACTGCGGTGCGGCCTGCGTTTAGTGTAAAAAACCCAAACACGGCAGACAGTGTTTTCAAAAATGTGCAAACCAAACGGTTAGGCGGTGTTTTAAAAAACGCCGCATATAAGCTGCCCCAAACGGGTACTTAGTGGTATTTTTTATGTGATATGCAAGATTTG
>NW_018225807.1:0-373 GCF_001263595.1 Phalaenopsis equestris | reverse complement strand
TTAACTGATACAATATTGGCTAACCATGTGGGGTAATTCTCTTCTCTTAAAAAGTTAGCATCTGTTCATTTCTTAACCTCGGCAATGACTTGTTGCTCTATCTCGAGACGCATTCTTCTCGGAGCACGTTTTACATGGGTCATATCCTTATCCACCCCGAGCTTATGTACTGCAACTTCCACTGACAACACAAGCATTTCATTATAACTCCAAGAAAATTAATCTTTAATTTCTGACAATAATTCTATCAATTTTGTAGATTCTTCCTTGTTGAGTAAGGAACTTATGAAAGTAGGTCGGAGCTGCTCCTCTATCCCGAGATTGATTTCTATTTTAAGTCATCCACTGTTGACTTAATTTCTTCTTCAAATTT
>NW_018225806.1:2035-7900 GCF_001263595.1 Phalaenopsis equestris | reverse complement strand
AAACTAATTATGATTAAATGATGAATGTGATGGGAATATTTTTTTTATGTAAATATAATTATGTTATTATTATTTGTTGTCATCTAGTTATTGTAAGAGTTTCTAATTTATTGACTTGAATGAGAGAGATTGTTGAACAACTTCAATACTTTCTTGGCATTTTTCCCTTTTGAATGGGGTCTAATTATTAGGTGCGGAGGGCGCATGCAGAGCTCCGCGCGCCCTCCGATCACAGTAGCCGCGATGTGCGGCTGTGATCGGAGGGCGCGCGCAGCGCTGCGTGAGCCCTCCGCACGCAATAATCGCTCTTTGATGGGAGCATATTTTTATTATTTTATTTCTCTTCAGCATTCTAAAAAGTGAAAATAAAAAATTAATAGAATAGGAATAGTTGCAAAATAGTCAGCTATCCAACCCTTTAATATTCTCACTATCCTCACATCAATTATTAATTATATAGAATAATGATACATTACTATAATTATTGCGCTTTCTCTAACTTTCCTATTCATTATCTCAATATCTATTTTTAATTTATTTGTTTTAGGGGTTTGGATTTATGCTTAATCATATTTCACTTCAACAAAATGCAATGTAAACTTACTCTTTTGAATAGCCTAAATTGGTTTGGACCATTCTAGCTGAGAAAAATTTGCTCGACCAAAGTCAAGCTGGCTTGGGAGGATCATTACTAGGAGTTCACTATAGACAAAATAAACTTACAGATGAATTCAAGCTTTGTGATCATTGATCCTTGAGCCATCCAAGAAGAAGTCACCTAGGAGTCAAAACCCTTTGTTAAACAAGCTCGAAGTACCCCACCTCAGGGGTGTAGTAGTGGTGTGGTAGGAGCAACTTCTTCTGCTTCCTCTTCATCATCAGTATTAGATGTAATCTTATGTTTTTCATAATTGCAAATTACCATATCATTCTTAGAATTTTATTTTATATTTCTAATGTGAATGCACGATAATGTAATCATGTTTATAGCTTGGTATTTTGTTTCTTATCATTTTAATCTATTGTATGTTGATGTTATGATTGCACCCTCTTGAATCAAGTTTAAAATATGTTATGTTATAGATTTCTTAAATAATGTTCGAACCTTGTTTAAAACTTGTTCAGACTTTAATTCAACTTGATTCTAACTATGTGCAACTCATGTTTGAAACTTATTCAAAAAAATTGGAAAACTACTTGAACTCTATTATAACCTTGTTATGCAACTTGTTTAATTAAATCAAGTTTGAATCTTCTTTCAAATCACATTTGTATCTTATTTGAATTATATTTGAATATATTATAATCTTAGACTTGTTCATAGAAAAAGTTAAATTTATTTTAAACCTTATTAGAAGCAAGTTTGAAATAACTCGTCTTATAGAAACTTTATTATATTAATTGTATAAATCCTCCAATCCTATCTACTTTATTTAATGATGATGACAAAAGATGAATGGGATAAATTATTTTCTTATGTAAATATAATTATGATATTATTATTTGTTGCAATCTAGATATTATAATTTTTTTAAAATTAATTAAGATGAAAAAAAGAGTTTTGAACAACTTCCATGGTTACTTGGCAATATGGCTTATGATGGTGGAATATTCTTAATAAAACTAGTTGTTATTTTATTTATCTTCGAGTTGCAAAAGTCAATAACAAAAAAATTTCCTAGAAAGAAATAACTGGAACCAATTTAGCCATTCCACCATTTAATTTTCTCATGAGCCCCGCATTTTCTTAGAATAGTGATACTTTATTGACATGAAACAAAATTACATATTTTTCCTACATTTTATTCTATGTTTTCTTCCCTATTTAGCATGATTTTATATTTTTGGAAGGTTCTTTGACATATTTTGCAAGTTACAAGGGTCAAACTTGCTTCTCTGAGCAAAAAAAAATGATGTGATATGTGGACCTGACTAGGCCTAATCATGCCTAAATGCAACATAATTACATTGCTCTTGTTGGTCGTTCGACTTAGTTACGCCTGCATTTGACTTGGCTAAGTCGGCTATAATGTGGTCACACTACCATGCAAACCATTCTTAGTTTGGCAAGAAATTTCATGGTGAATTTGGCAAGGGCTATACAAATGGAAGCTAGGGCATGACCTAAGGGATCTAGCACGGACTTGGAGACAATGTGTTATAACAAAAGAAGAGTTTCTACTTTCATCCCTAGAGTTTTCTTCTTTTTATTTGAAGGAGAAAGCTTCCAGGTCCTTTTTAATTTTGAGCTCTGAGAAGATTTTGTGTGATATGAGTTTGTTCGGAAGGAAGATAGTTGAGTGATTATCATTATATGGCAAGGAGTGTGTATATTGTGGAGATTAATTGTTTGGTTGTAAGTTCTATACTTTCATGCACTTGCTTTTCTTTAATGTTTTTAATGAATGTTTTGTCTAATTTTTAATCTCATGTTGAGTAGCTAAATCTCTTTTATGCTTCTATGATGTAAGGATAGGATATTTCTTGTCGTGTTCTTTATGTGTTTTTCCGATAAACATTTTTTCTGCTCTTGACTTATGCATGCTGTTGTTTTAACCTTCTAGATGTAATTATTTTCGTTCATTTTTCTCTCTTTTATTTTAAAAAGAATTGTTATTTTAAAAGGAGTCGCCAACTTGTCGATCGTTGTATACTTCCCTTATTCGAATAAATCTCTCTCCCAAATCAAATTAGTGAGTCGAAGAGGAGTGAAACCAAATAAGAAGGGACATACGACAAAATAACAAACAAGAGAAAACACAAAACGTAGAGAGCCTACGCGCGGTAAACCTCACAATGATAATCGCAGGGATGGGTTAAGAGTGTTCGTCCAAATAAGATCGGGCAAAAACACCTTAAACTGATATCCGCAAAAGAATATCTACGTAGACTACTCATAACCAGAGATTCAGGTGTAGGTGTCTGTTCTGGGGCCATGAATGCTCCTAAGGGGACGTATCCCACTTAGCTAATTAAATCTTGGGGGTTGCCCTCTTGATCAAAAGGGGGTTTTGCTTACCTAAAAAAATGACAACTAGCACAGGGTCATCAAGGGAGGTTATCTCACAGGGGGAATGTCCCGATGCTTCAAAGCTCTCGCTAAACCATGGGACGAGAAGTGAGTCTCCCGTGGTCCCCATATGGATAGCAGACTCATCAGCGTACAGAACCTACGAAATAACAGTATCATCCCAATGGGAAGTCTCGAGACGTTAAAGCACATTCGAACCGTAAGAGCAACAGTGGTCCCCATATGGATAGCAGACTCATCAGCATACAGAAGCTACAAAATAATAGTATCATCCCAATGGGAAGTCCCGAGACGTCAAAGCACATTCAAACCGTAAGAGCAACATACAAATTGTCATATCCCAAACGGACGGCAGCTCATCGGTCATCAGGCCGTCGGGATGATGCCGACAAAGGTAAAAGGAGAGACAAGGCTCAATAGGGGTAGTCAAAAGGTAGGGAAGAGTAGTCCTAAGAGGTAGAGGTAACTGGATCAGGGTACCACGGACCCGTCACACACAGCTACTAGGACCCTAAGTCTACTTGGTCGTGAAGGTAGTCGACCCAACATGTCCTGAGGTTCCCGGTCAGCAATCCGTGAATTGCGTCGTCCACAGGAAACTTGGTAGCCCTAGGGTCAAAGGAAGGAAACTCTATCCTATGACTATAAGCTGGAGCTCCGAGAGGTGGGACTTATACCTGCTAAAGTAGCAAGGACGTCTCAGGAATGAAAAGGTGGAGGTTCAACTACAAAGCTGGAAACGCTCCAAACAAAAGGATTTACACCCTGTCTGGGTCGGGGAGCCTTCTAACACCCTAGGCGCACTAGACAACCACCTATATAAAGATACGTTGGGCCAGTGAGGTTGAAGAAGCATGGGGGCTCATCCTCGGGACATGCGAATGTGAATGCAGTTATTTAGAGCGATACTTAAGTATTGTGAATGCCCTATTAATATATGCAGGAAAGTAATTGTTGAAATTTTTTAAATCCTGAATATTTTAATCCTAAATTTTAATTATCTTGAATATTTTTATTTAGGATTTTTAAATAGAAAAATTAGGAATTAAAGTTCTAATGAGCCTATGTTGCATCGTGAAATCCCAGACACACAGAAAGAAACAATACAAAAATGCTCCAACATGCAAAGATACACGAGAAGTGAAAGAGAAAGAAAACACCCCAAAAGAATATGTAAACAAGCCAAATGTCGCTAGACCGGCAACATAACCTAGTGAAAGCAGTAAAAGCGGTCGGACTCCGCATATACATGCTCGGTCCTAAGTGTATATGATAATGTAAAATTCAGACTTAATGTACGGGACACGAGCTGCTACACCTGGTCTTCGTCACATAGTTCAATGCATCATTCGCTTCGAAACTTGTGCTCGTACCTTATTTCCGATACAGACTCTCCTATGACTCTATCAAATACATTTAAAAAAGAAAATAAAGACTCTACCTGCAGAAAACAAATATTAGCGGGCACGCCATGCATCGCAAAATAACAAGTCGTGCATTATAATTGAGGGAGCTAAAGAGCACCTGCAAGCAAATGATTAGAAATCATTACATGCTTCCCCATAATAGCCCTGTGTGAGTGTGTATAAATAAGCATGACACCTGCAGAAGATTGCCCTAACATACTTATACACACAAAAGAGCATGCAAGCACATAGAAAAAGCAAGAAGGTGACACGTGGCTAACACAAAACAATACGTCACACAACAATAGCCGGAGGTGTCAAAAAATACTACCTAGCACCCTAAATCCTAGCCTAGCACACCATCTAACGAAAAGAGCGTCAACCTAATATTTAAGTGCGGGATGAGTATGGGTGTAGTATGACTTTGATGTGGTCGTATACCGACCCCATCCTAAAGATCCAATGGATCTAAAAGGTTTTACGAAGGGAGGTGGCACAAGTTAGATTCGTTGGATTTTTAGCACAGTCATACTCATGTCAGTCCCGATGACTTAACTCGCATTGCTCATCGGGATCGACTCGGCGAGCAATGATTGTTAAGGTATCGCGACCAACACGGGTGTCACTCTCCTAATTGGTCTGACTCACTATCTATATGAACATGCAAATGCAAATGAATAATCAAAATATATAAGGGATGAGTGTACCGTGGGGTAGAGACTCGAATAGAGGCGGGCGTACCGTAGTGGCAGCAAACTCAGGGGGTATGTCGGAGCGACAGTAACCCAATAAGATGAGCATGCCATGCTTGCTGGCAGCAATCCGAAGAGCCGTGCCGATAGGGCAGTGACCTGTAAAAGGTAGGCGTGCCGTGGCAGCAGAGACCCGAAGAGAGTGTGCAATTCAAACATATGATCATGATCGTGCAAACATACAGATGTACATACAGATGCGAAACGAGATGCAATAATGTAATCACATATATGCACTATAATATGCAAAAATACAAACACACATGCAAGATAGTATGGTGGTGCAAGTAGTTGGTCAACCAGATCAAGGTGTCCGGTCGAACTAAAGAGTCATGTCAACCAGCTTAGGAGAGTCGACTGAAGTGAAGTGAAATGCTCGTCCGGTCGGTGAGGCTAGACGGGGTGAAGTAAAGTGTTCATTGGGCCGGGGAGGTCGGACAGAGCGAAGTGAGACGCTCGCCGAGCTGAGGTGGTCGGTCGATGCGAAGTAAAGTGCTCGTCGGGCCAGGGCGGCCGATCAAGGTGAAGTGAGACTCTCGTAGGGCCGGGGCGGCCGGTCAGAATGAAGTGAAAAGCTCGTCGGGCCAGGGCGGCCGGTCGGAGCAAAGTGGAAAGCCCGCCGGGTCGGGATGACCATATGGTGCAAAGTGAAATGCTCGCCTGGCCGGGGCGGGCG
>NW_018225806.1:0-2004 GCF_001263595.1 Phalaenopsis equestris | reverse complement strand
TCCTCCCCGGATCTCAAAGGGAGAAGTTCTCCTCCATGTCATGAAATGGACTAGCGACGATGCTTTTCCAGATTTTACGACACCTCTGAGCTTTACGAAATGAGCTAATGACAAACATTTTCTTATTTCGGATAAACCTACTATTCGATCTTTCTAAAAAGACCGGAGCGAACAAAGCAAAGGGGAGCATATATATAATTATTTTTCAAAATTAAAATACGACCGTCTATATGCTTCAAATATTCTTATCTCCGTCATTTATTTGAGATGCTCTTATGTTCCACTAGTCCGTAGAAAAGTTATTGTTATAAAATAATAGATGGCCTTAAGAGGAATTAAAAGACGAAGCACATGACATCAAGGAAATATGCTCACAACTTATAATAGTTGAAATCTTCATCTAAAGCTTGGATCAAATATATTGAATTCAAACCATTACAAAACATAAAATAGTTCTGAAGATAGAAAAAACAAACTACATTGAGTTTGAAAAAGCAATTCAGATGTGCTCTGAATGTGTATGAGAAAAATAAATAAATCTTCACCTTCCAAATAATTCTTAGATATTTATATATATATGTATACTCTTATACTGATATCCCTAACAGTCAAGGGTCTGTTTGGGACAGCTGCAGCTTATTGAATAAACTGTTGATAGGCTATTCTTCTCAGTAAGCTGATCAAAAATAATCTGGCGATAAGCTAGGTACGGTGGCTATTACAAATTTCTGCGGTGGCTATTACAACTTTCTTTTTTTTTGGAAAAGTCAGACCGCGGCCAGAAAGCTACCACTAGGGTCGTCAAAACGGCTCGTTCTTTCGCGAACAACTCGTATTCGGCTCGTTTAGAAGCTCGTGTTCAGCTCGTTCGCTAAGTTAATGAGCCGAACACAAACAACACGAAAAAATATTTGTTCGTTCATGTTTGGCTCGTTTTGGCTCCAAATACTACTAATCAATTATATATATATATATTGTTGATGAGTAATGTTTTTTAAAAATTTAGTTGACTACAAGGCTAAAAAAATTTATAATCAATTAAAAGTATCAATGAAGAAAATAGAATAAAAATTATTAAATTAGATTCAAATGATGTCTTAAATCTTGCCCCAATCCTAAACATCTAATGACTACGTGATTAGGGTTTTCAAAATGACTCTTTGTTTGTGAACGGCTCACAAGCAGAACACGAACGCACTTTTTGAGCTCGAAATATAAACGAGCTGAACACGAGTTGAGTCTGGGCTCGCTCGGGTTCGACTCATTTACACCCCTAGCTACCACCGCACCTAGATAGTTGTGGTGTGAAAACAAAACGAAGTTTACCCAAACATGCAAGGTGCATTTTCAAAACACCCCACCGCACCAAACAAACTGCCCCAAACTAACCCAGAATCTCTTGCATCATTTCAAAAACACCCCTTGCTAAATTTATGGCCTAAATTCTAACACAAAAATGTGTGCAAATGTAAATACACAATTTTTAGTACTAAACATATAAATATATAAGAATCATTCAACATGCATGCATGCAAATTTTCCCAATAAATAAATAAACAATTAATGAAAAACTTGGTTGTGCTCTTTCAAAACTGTACCAGGAAATAATGAATCCAGCCAAGGAACTGGTAACCTAATCATGAAGTAACACTGCAACCAATACCAGCAGCTCCTGACCAGAAAATTTAATTAAATTTAATTAAATTTAATTAATTATTAATCTTAATTAATGACATAAACTGTACCATGCCAGCAATGACAATTGAAAGGGTGATGGGTTTTCCAACTTACTTTATTATGTGGATGGATTTTCTTGTTGCTCAATAATTTTAAATAAAGTAATTTATTGATTGAAAATAATATAAATTATTTATTTTATGCATGAATTTTTTAGTTGTGTTGAAGACTTATTATTATTTTATTATATGTTGCTCGTCAGAGATTTTGTCATTCTGTTTCTACTATCGAAACTTTAATTATACATGTGCTAATCCTATGTGAGCT
>NW_018225805.1:0-625 GCF_001263595.1 Phalaenopsis equestris | reverse complement strand
CATTGAATTAGTTTAATACTTCTGATTCATAACTTGCCAAAATTGATCCGATAATTTCAATTTTCTCATTGAATCAGTTTAATACTTCTGGTTCATAACTTTTCAAAATTGACTGATAATTTCAATTTTCACATCAAATCAGATTGATATTTCTGATTCATAACTTTTCAAAATTGATCTGATAATTTCAGTTTTTGCATCGAATCAGTTCGATACTTCTGATTCATAACTTTTCAAAATTGATCTGATAATTTTAATTTTCACATTGAATCAGTTCGATACTTCTGGTTCATAACTTTTTAAAAATTGATTCAATAATTTCAATTTTCACATTAAATCAGTTCAGTACTTCTGATTTATGTTCTCCCAAATTGATCGGACAATTTTCACCTTGAATCATTTCGATACTTCCAATTTACATCTTTCAAGAATTGATCCAATAATTTCAATTCTTATTTGAGATCAGTCCTACACTTCTGATTTCTTCTATTGGAAGTCAGTTCCAAATGTCTGACTCTCCTTTGATATCAATATTCATATCTTGAATCCTCATTTTGAGGTCAACCCTTACATGTTGATCCATATTTAATAAAAAAAACTAAACAACACACTTAAAAACTTACTC
>NW_018225804.1:0-315 GCF_001263595.1 Phalaenopsis equestris | reverse complement strand
GACACTCCATCATTTTTAAAAGTAGCACATATTTCTAAAACACTACCAAGATGTAAGTTAGGATCTTCAGTAGGTGTTCCTTCAAACTGATTATTCTGTACCATTTGGATAATAACACGTTTAGCCTCAAGTGAATTAGCAACAACATCAGGATTTTAAATAGTTAAGTGAAGTTCATTTGTTGTAGGATTAGTATAATCTTTTAAAGGTCTTTGTTAATTTTTGTTTATTTGATTATCTAAGTTCTTTGTCATTTCGTTCAAATTTTTAAATTTTTTTTATTTTTTTTAAATTTTTCTAATAGTACGTTCTAAT
>NW_018225803.1:4167-6225 GCF_001263595.1 Phalaenopsis equestris | reverse complement strand
TTCTAGAAATTATTTTATAATCTAAAAATACAAAACCAAAAGTAAAGTGCGAAGGTTGATTTTAAAGGGGATTTGAAAATTAACAACTCAAGTGAATGCTAATTAAAGTGCATATCTAAGACTACAGAAGTTAAATTAAACTAAATCCTAAACTTCAAAAGTTAAATTACAAAAATTAAATAAAGTTTTTATTGTGATGAAAAGTTAAAATTTAAGAAAGCATCATTCCCCTTTATAATGAGTATATAGATTATGAAGAAATTGAAATCATTTGAAAAATTATATAAAAACTATATTGTGCTAAATAGGAGCAATTCTATTCTTTACCCTCTTCCGAGTGCTATAAAGAACATTGACTAATCCAGATTTTGGTCCCAAATTCCTTGATTAATGCCACTCCAGAGCACCCACTACTCCGTCCACTGAGGGCTAAAAATCTCGCATTAGTTTTCAATCAACTGGACTAAATTGGGGATTTTAATCTGTCACCTTAATATCTCCAATTATGCATCCAACAAAGTACATTTCCCTATTTATTTGCACCCAATCTCATGGATGACATACTCTCCCATGAAATCAAATGTGATTCCTTCTATGTTGTAGAAATCATATTTCATTTAAGAACATATTTCTCTCAACATGTTTTAACATTTCAATTGGTCAGATCGAAAAGTAAATGAAGATTAGAGTTCAAATCATCACAAATTATTATCATTTAAAACCATGGAAAACAAGATCTATTCTTCACAAATCATATCTCAATGTAGGGAGAAGGATAAAGAAGAATACTCAGAATTTAAGAGAAGGATACAACAAAACACATATTTCATATATAAAAATAAGTTTACAAAATAAAAGAAATAAAAATACAACTTATCTCACAATCCTTCCCAAGAAAATTCCTAGAAGTTCTCTCCAAGCATTTCTCTCTTTATAATCACTCCTAATTCTCTCTTAGAAGTGTAATGAAGAAGAAATTTCTCACTTTCCCTCTCCTCTTACAATCCTAGATGAAAATCTCCTCTTCTCACTTTATCTCTAACTCACGCCAACTTTCTTTCTCCCTCACACCACACACTTGACAAATGAGAAGTCTTCTTCTTTTATTTTGGGCTGTCTCATTTGGAAAAGAATTCAAAATTCTCTCAAAAAGTCAACTCCTTTGAATTCAAAAGATGTGTCATTTGATCCAAGAGACATATCCCTTCACAAAAGAACCTTCCAAAATGTCTAGATGCATTAAATTACTTGAATAGGTGTGTAGAGCAAGTGTCCTTTTGAAATTCATGCAAAAAATCATCTCAAATATTGAAATTCGTGCAAAAAATCATCTCAAATAGCTTTAATTTGAAAAAGTCCTCCCTGGCGCATCATGCACTGATCTGGCGCATCATGCGCCAGTTCTCTGGATTTTGGCGCATCATGCACGAGAATCCCAAAATTCACTATTTTAGCTCCAAATTTCGTCCATTTTGCTATTTTTGCTCCAAATGCCTAGAAATGATATACATGTAACAAAAACACAAAAATACTATCCTTCTTTAAAGTGCAATATCACCAAAAATAAGCATAAAATAAGTAATTAAAATAGTTTATTATTTTGGTGTATCAAAGTCCCTCAAACTTAAATGTTACTTGTCCTTAACTGACATTTTTATTACATAAAAGCATATGACTTAGGATAGAGATTAACTTATAACTTCTATAATTTAGTTTAATAAATGGAATAAAAAAATTTAAGAAAAACCCTTTAATAACTTAGATTCAAACCCTGTCTAGGAATACATTTGGTAATTGACCAGAGGAAAATATGTTGAGATTTTCATATCTATTTGAATCTCTATTCATTTCAAGAAGAGTTGCAATGTATCATATGAATTACATTTAGAACATTCATATGAAAAAGAACTTCATGAAAACTTTACTAGGAATGCTACTGAAAATCCAATACAAGTTTAGAAAATCTAATAAAGCTCATTCCTTAAGTTGATTCAAGTGAAGTCAATTTTTGATTAGGCATCTCCTCAAGCTTCTCCTCACTTTTTTTTCTTTTCTTTT
>NW_018225803.1:1357-4129 GCF_001263595.1 Phalaenopsis equestris | reverse complement strand
AACTTCACTATCCTCTTCTTAAAGTCAAAACTCTATACCTTTCTTCACTTTATAAATTCATATTAGTTTATGATTTTTCATAAAGCCTCATTTTTTTCTTCTTACATGAAACTCTAAAATTTTTAACACTTCAAAAATACAATTTTCATTACTTTAAATAGAAAAACATAGTTGTATCCTATCATACCAAATATCTTTAGCTTTAGAATTGATCTTCAATATTACAAACTTTTTACCTAAATTTACCACAATATTTATAAATAGAAGTATAGTCATTTAAAGTTAAATCTTAATATCCTAGGCCATGTTAAATTAATTTTTTTTAAAAAAATGTAGTTACTTAAGCACAAAAAAAATTTAGTTTGCTCCTTTTTAAAATAAAATTTTCTTTCCCCCAAACTTAAGTTTTTAAGTGATTTTTAAAATTATTTTTAGTATAAAATTTGGTAGGTGAAAGAAAATAATAAATGCATGGAAATAAAAACTGACCTGTAGAGGATTTTTTACTATAAAACTGGAATCTGGTATATTGTAGTTCTGTTATACTATAGGTACTAACTGTAAAACTACATACAGGTTTTAAAGCATTAAATAAAACATAATAAATTCTAGAGAACTTTTTGAGAATTAAAAACATAAATACAAAAACTCAAAAACTAGACTAAAAATACTAAAAATGCAGAAAAAGTGAAAGTCTGCAATTACTATTACAGATTCAGTTCGCAACACAACATAAAAAGTCTTTTACTACAACAAGTTTCAAATGAAAGTACATCACAATACAAGCATAAACCACAAACAAAGCATAAAAATTAAACTAAACTAGAGTCATAAAACATCAATCTTTATCTCTTTCCTCATTATCATAAGATTCTTCTTCTTCTTCTTCTTCTTCTTCTTCTTCTTCATGAATGGAAGCATATGGAGTGAAACTGAGGAAAGCAGGAAAGTCCACATTAGGTTCGCCCTTAAGATGTCCTACCACAACATTCTCAAAATCAATATCATGTTGAACTCTGCTCTGCTGATATTCATCATTATATGCATTTCTTGCTCCTATCTCTCCCAGCTGATTTTGAATATTCACTATGTTCATTTGTTAATTCATCAGTTGATCCATAATACCTTCAAGGATGTAGATTGAGAAGTAGACACCCTTGCAGCAGATGTAGAGGATCTATCCCTTCTTCCACTTCTAGATTCAACAAATGATTCCAATCTCTGAATCATATGCATCCCAATCAGATTTTTTGGTTGTAATATTTCTTCATTTCTATGGGATTCTACTCCTGATTGTTCACATAAAGTGAAAATCAAGGCAGGGTATCCCAAACCTCCTACCAGCTATTCTCCGAGCATGCTCAACTATAAGTGCACCAACATCTATTGCCTTCATGTTCTAAAGCAATAGTTCAGTACAACTCTGTCTTTAGTAACATCAGTCAAATGATTTGTTGGCAACAGTCTGGCAGAAATGAAGTGGTGTCATACTTTTGACTGAATAGTCAACATGGAAGCAAGGATGCTAACAATCTTGTTATTCTTAATCTTCCATCTCCCTCTTCTATCAGTCAAAAATGCAATCACCTCCTCTTGTGACGAATCAGTTTTCACAAATGCAACATATTCATCATGAAATACATTTCTAAGCTCATAAAAAGCATTGATCCTTTTAGCAAAAAATTAACCTGCTTACCTCTCACCAAGATGTGATCTTCAGCAGTGAATCTCAGGTTTGCATAAAACTCCCGGACCATCGGGACAATTGCTACAGTAGTGAAGTAGTAGAATCTTTTTCAGTTCCTGATAAGAATCAGTCTCTCGGCCTCGCCACCCGAGTTTGCAAATGCCCATTTTTAGATCATTCTTTTTGTCTCTATCTGAGTATTGTAACTATGTTGGGCTTTGAAACTAACAAATCATCATGCATCGAATTCTTCTGAAGGAGTGAACTGCACAAACCTGCCTTAGACCAAGGTTTTGAGGTAAGAGACGACCTAAGTTACAGGTGATCCAAATTTGTGCCCTAGACCAAGATTTCAAAATAAACAAGTTTATTCTTGAAGGAGTGAACTGCACAAACTTGCCTCACACGTAAATCATTCCTTGGTTGATCCCATGAAGATTTGCATAAAAGTCTCTTACTACTGGAATAACAACAGTGGCAGTAGTGTAGCAAAGCACTTTCCAACTCCTCTGCGCAATAGTCTCTTCCACTCGAGTATTTGGCGTGTTGAATCCTTGATTCACAAATCCCCTTTCTTTGATAAGCCTCTTCTTCACTAGAACTAGATCGTGTAACTTTTGTGGATCAAAACTGACGAACTTTCTCTGGTTGAAAATTCCAAATCTAGCGGAGTTTTTAGAGTGGGAAGCCATAGGATTTGAAAAGTGGTGACTCTTCTCTTATTTTCGCACCTAAAATATGGTTTGTATTTGACTACTAGGAGTTATATGGAGGAGAAACCGCCAAAAATTGCACTTTAAAATGTTTTAAATCATTTTCAGAAACGTGGTGCATCATGCGCCAATCTGGCTCATCATGTGCCAGCTCTCTGGAAAGTGGCGCATCATGTGCCAACCTGACGCATCATGCATCAATTCTAAAATTTCTGCTGTTTCGATTTTGATCCAATAAATTCTCAAAAGTTCCAAAAAATTAGGCAAATAAAGATGTTTCTAAATATTTTATCAAATACACAGATGACCAAAGGAAAATATGTTGAGATTTCATACCTATTTTACACTATTTTTGATGATATTGCACTTTAA
>NW_018225803.1:0-811 GCF_001263595.1 Phalaenopsis equestris | reverse complement strand
TGTGCTGTAAAGAAAGGAAGAGATTCAGAGGAACTTCGAAGAGTTTTCTTGGGGAGGAATTAGAGATAAGTGTTATTTACTTATTGTATTTTGTATGACTTTGCTTTTGAATATGAATTTCGAGTATTGTTGTATCTTCCCCATGAGTTCTGAGTAGTTTTCTTTGTCTTTCTCCTTGTCTTGAGATTTTGTGAAATGGTGATTTGAATTGGTTGAGCCTTGAAAATGTTAAAGAAGTTGTGATGATCTTTTCACTTCAATTTAAAATATGTTGAGTTTTACAACTAAAGTGAAGATTACATCCAAGATTCAGGGAGGTCAAAGCCCTTGGAAGTTGGGTGCAAATAAATAGGGAAATAAAATTATCTGGCGTAGAATTGGAGATTTTAGAGTGACAAACTAAAATCCCCAATTCGGTCCTATCATTTGGGTGTTGAAGTGTAGATGTTAGCCCTCAGACAAGGGGAACATGGGAGCTTGTAAGTGAGAGCCGGCATCCTCTTAGCCTAGCCGTAGATTATCTTAGCCACAGATTCAGTAAACAAGCGTAGGATTAGTCAATATTCTTTATTTCTGGGGTAAAGAATAGGTATGCTCCTATTTGGCACAACACAATTTAAACTGAATCACTTTATCCATTCACTATAATTTCTTGACAAGGAGAAGGTTCTTTACTTATATATTGAATATCACGTTAGAAACTTTATTATTATAATTAGTTGTTTAAGAGTTATCAAAATTACATATTTATTTCAATTAGCTACTAGATAAGCAACTTGAATTATATTATTGTGATTAAGTATCAATTTTC
>NW_018225802.1:19138-20282 GCF_001263595.1 Phalaenopsis equestris | reverse complement strand
CTCTCCTTCCCTCCCTCACTATTTTCTCTCTCCCTAACTTCTTTTCTCACTCATTCTCTCTGTCTTAATATCTCTCTTACTCTATGTACTTTCTGTCTCACTCCCTATCTCTGTCACTCTCTCTCACCTGCTCACTCACTCGCTTGCCATTCTTTCTTCCACTTTAAACCTCAACACTCCCTTCTTACGTCCCTCTTTCTCCCCCTCATCTCCCTTCCTCTTTCTATTTCCCTCTCCCTCCTTTCCTCTACTCTGTTTATCTTCTTCAGACCATTCTCTCTCTCCCTCCCACTTTTTCTCTCTCTATCTCTCCTGCTTTCTCTGTCACCTTGATCTAATTCTCTCACTCTCCTTCTCTCCCTCCCTCCATTTCTATCTCTCTCTCTCTTTCTTTATCTCTTTTTCTTGCCCTCACTCTCTCGTGCACTTTTCTCAATCCCTACCTTTCACTCTCACTCTCTTGTGCCCTCTCCTTCCCCCTTATCTCTTCGTCATTCTCTATCACTGGCTCACTCTCCCCCTCTCTCGCTCTACCTCTCATCCCTCTCTTTCTATTCAATCTCTTCTCTATATTCCCCTCTCTCTCCCACTCTCTATACTCACCCCCTCCCTACTCACTCATCTCTCTCCTGTCTATATATTTTTACCTCCCTCTCTCATTCTCTCAATTCTCTCTCCTCTGACAATCTCTTCTATCTCCCCCTCGCACACTCTCTCTCCCTCTCTATTTCTCTCTCTCCTTCCTCTCTTCCTCAATTTCTCTCTTCTCTTGATCTCCCTTTTTCTACCTTGTTCTCTCTCCATTTCTTATTCTCTCTCTTTCTCACAAGCATTAATTTACTCTTTCTTTCTCTCTATATCTTTCTCGCTCTCTCTTCATTTTTTTGTCTATCTCATTTGCTTACTCTATTTTACTCTCTTCTCTCTCATCTTTATCTCTCTCTTCACCTACTCTTTTTCTCTCAGTCTTCTCTTTCTCTCTACACCCTCCTCTCATCTATCTCTTCATCTCTCCCTCACACACACTCTCTCTCCTTCCTCTGTGATAGAGAGAGGGAGGAGTGAAAGAGAAAGTCAAAACAATTAAGGGAGAGAGAAAGAGAGCAAGGAAGAGAGGGAAGAGCGAGCGAGGGAAAGAGAGAGG
>NW_018225802.1:16566-17508 GCF_001263595.1 Phalaenopsis equestris | reverse complement strand
GAGATGGAAAGAGTGGGAGAAAGAAACATGATAGAGAGATTAGAGAGGGAGGAGATTGAGAGAAAGAGTATGTGACAGAGATATATTGAGGGGCAAAGAAAGAGAGAGGTGAGAGAAAGTGGGAGATGCATAAAGTGGTGGATATAATGAGAGTAAAAGAGAAAGAGGGAGAAAGAGGGTGGAAGAGTGATATGGCAAGATCGTAAGAGAGAGGGAGATTGATAGAGATCATGATCATGTAATAGAGATGCTTAGAGAGAGGGAGAGAGAGTAAAAAGGAGTCTTAAGAAGAGATGGAGATGGAGGAAGGGTGTGAGGGGGAGAGAGGGAGTGAAAAAAAAATTGGGAGAGAGAAAGAGTGAGATGAGGGTAAGAGCAAGAGAGTGGGAGAGAGAAAGAGTGAGAATGAGGGTGAGAGCAACAGAGTGGAAGAGAGCAAAAGAGAAGAGCAAGAGAGTTAGAAAGAATGAAAGAGATAAAAGGACGTAAGGAAGATAGTATGAGAAAAGTGAGAGAAAAGGAGAGAGAGTAAGAGAAGAGAGGGGAGCAAGAGATAGAAAGAGTGGGAGAGAAAAAGAAGCGAAAGTGATTTAAAGAGAGGATGAGATAGTAAATGGGATGCAGAGAGAGTGATGGTGAGGCAGTAAAGTGAATAGAGATTGAGAGAAGCAAGAAATTGAGAAAGATAGAAAGGGAGAGGGAGAGAGAGTGTGGGAGGGAGAGACAAAGAGATAGAGGATGAGAGGAGGGTGTAGAGGGAAAGAAAAGATCGAGAGAGAAAAGATGAGGGAGAAGAGAGATTAGAATAGAGTAAGCAAATGAGACAGATAAAATAAAGAAGAGAAAATGAGAGACGGAGAGAGGTAGAGAATGGAGGGTAGAGAGAGAACGGGAAAGAGAAAGTGTGAGAGAGGATGACACAGAGAGATAAAGAGAAAGAAG
>NW_018225802.1:11843-15472 GCF_001263595.1 Phalaenopsis equestris | reverse complement strand
AGAGAGAGTAAGAGAAGAGAGAGAGATAGATAAATAGTGAATGAGATAGAGATGAAGAGCATTCAAACGAGAGAGATCGAAAGAGGGGGGAGAGAGGGGGTGAGGAGCAAGAGAGTTAGAGGCAGGTAGGGAGGTAGGGTTGGAGGGAGGGAAGAGAGGGAGAGGATGAGAGAGAAAGGGACATAGAAACAAAAGAGAGATAATAGATATTTAGCGAGCGTGAAAGAGAAAGACAATAGAAGGGAGAGAGATCGAGTGAGTGAGTGAGTGAGTCTGGGAGATGGCGAGAGTAAAGTGAGTGAGAAGGGGGGCAATAAATGAAGGGAGGGACATGAGAGAGTGTGTGTGAGGGATGGAGAGA
This sequence comes from Phalaenopsis equestris, assembly GCF_001263595.1. Lineage (NCBI taxonomy): Eukaryota > Viridiplantae > Streptophyta > Magnoliopsida > Asparagales > Orchidaceae > Phalaenopsis > Phalaenopsis equestris. The sequence goes on along the minus strand of NW_018225802.1, from coordinate 15,111 downwards.
ATGAAGGTACATAGAGTGAGAGGGGAGGGAGGGAGAGGGAGTGGGGGAGATGGATATCTTGAGAAGATAGAGTAAGAAGATAAAGAAGGGAAAAATAAAAGAGAAGATAAAAAAAAGAAAGACTTAATGAGAGGGGACGAGGTTGGAGATAAAAAGAGAGGTGAGTGAGGGAGGAGAGAGGCGCAAAGGGGAGAGAGTGAGAGAGACAAGAGAGGAAAAGAAAGATGAGAGAAAAGAGAGAATTAGGAAGGGAAAAAAGAGTGTGAGGTTGCTTAAGATGGAAGGAAAGGAGGGAGTGAACTAATAATGGAAGACATAAATGAGTGAAATGCAGTGAGAGGGAGAGAGGAAGAGAGAGAAAGCAGTAGAGAGGAAGGGAGAGAGGGATGGAGAGAGAAAGAGAGGGAGGAAGAACAGGTGAGTAAGAAAGAGAGAGTTAGAATGTGAGAGAGATTTAGTGAAACAAAGAGAGAGAGAAGAGAGAAAGTAAGGAAAATGAAGGCAAAGTGAGAAGTGAGAGACAGATAGAAGGAAGAATGAGATGAGAGAGATTATGAGAGAGAAAGAGGGAGAGTAGGAAGAGAGAGAGAGGGAGTGATAGTAAGAATGAGTAAGAGAGCATGACATAGAAGAGAGAGCTAGAGGAATAATATAAGGGAGAGGGATACAAGAATAAGCAAGACAAAGAGATAGAAACGTGTGAAAGAGACAGGAAATGACAAAAGAGAGATACAAAAAAATGGGGAGAGAGATGGACATTAAAAAAGAGCAAGAGAAAGAGAGAGAAGAATGAAGAGTAAGTGAGAGTGAGAGACAAAGAGAGATGGAGAGATGGAGTAAGAACTGAAAGAATTACTAGAAAGAGAGATAGAGTAAAAGACAGAGAGAGAGAGAGTAAGTGCAGAGATAAAGAGAGAAAGAAAGATTTAAAGAGGAATGGAGAGAGATGGGGAGAGGAGAGAGAGAGAGGTAGAATGAAGTGAGGGAGGGAGGGAGGGAGGATGATATAGAAATTTATGCTCTCTCTCACTCTTTCTCTCTCTCTCTTTCTCTATCTCCCAACTTCTTTCTCTCACTTGTCAATCCCTCACTTTCAATCTCTCTTGTCCCTCCCTCATACCTACATCTCTCTGTCCTTACCTCTCTATGTGTTTCTCTCACTATCCTCTTACTTCTCACTCTCTCTTACAGCTTCTTTGTCTTCTCGTTCTTCTCATTCTCACTTCTTCTCTATGACACCGTCTCTCTCATTCCCTCACATTCACTCTAACTATCTATTATCTCTCTCGTACTCTCCATCTCTAGCACTCTCTCCCTTTGTCTCTCTCCCTGCCTCTATACATCTCTCTTTCTATGTCTACCTTCATCTCTCTCTTCCTCTCTTCCTATCTTTTCTCTCTACCACTCTCTCACTCTCTCCTCACTATCACTCTTTATTTCTTGCTCTCTGTCTCTCTTGCTCACTCACTTTCTCCTACTCTCTCACTCTCTTCTCTCTATTCTCTCTCTAACTTGTACCCTCCCTTTCTTTCTCTCTCTCTCCCTCTATATCTTGGCATCAATCTCTCTTTATCTCTCCCTCTTTATCTCTCTATAACACTCCCTACCTCTTTCTTTCATTATCCCTTTTTCTCCCCTCTTGCTTTCTATCTTCTTATCATATATCTTCAGTAAGAGTGAGGAAGGAAAGGCGGGAGAGATTGATTGAGAGATACAACCAGTCGATGTGAGTGATATAGAGCATGAGAATGAGATGGAGAGTAAGGTCCATTTAGGGCAAGAGACTGATTGAGAGATAAAACCAGAGGGTGTGAGGGATATAGAGCAAGAGAATGAGAGGGAGAGTAAGGGTCCATTTGGGGTAGCTTATTTGGTGCGTTGGCGTTTTCAAAATACAGCTAACCTGTTTGAGTAAACTAGTTTTGGCAACTTATGCATTTTCAAAATACTAAAAATAGAGTTTTCAAACAGCACCTATCTTGGTGCGGTGGCAGCTTTCTGGCAGCTATCTGACCTTTCCAAAAAAATAAAAATTTGTAAAAGCCACCGCACCTAGCTTATCAACAGATTATTCAATAAGCTGCAGCTGCCCCAAACAGACTCTAAGAGGGAGAGCGAGGGAGAAAGATGAAGAGAGAAGCGAGATAGAGTAAGAGAGAAGGAAAAGAGGAAAGGAGGGAGACAGAAAGAGAGAGCAACATCTAGGATGATAGACAGAGAGAGAAATAGAAATAGATAAGGTCTAATAGAGGTATAGAGAAAAAGTGGGAGTGAGAATGGGAGTGACAAAGAGAGAGAGTGTAGTAGAAAGGTGAAGCTATTAAGAGAGAGCACAAAAGATGTACAGCAAGAGAAAAATAGTAAAGAGAAAATTGAGATATTATGAAAGAAAGAGAGAAAAGGAAGGAAGGAGGCTGGAGGGAGGGATAGAAATAGAAAAGTGCTTTCTAGACAAAAAGAAAAAATGAGAGAGGAAAGAGGGAGGGAGGGATGGAGAGTAGAGAAAGAAGGAGGATAGGGGGGATAGAGAGGTTGATAGTGCAAGAGATATAAGAAAGGAGAGAGAGCACAGAAAAAAAAATAGAGAGAATTGAGAGCAAGAGATATAGAGGAAGAGAGGGAGGGAGTGAGAGAAAGAAACATGATAAGGAGATTAGAGAGATAGGAGATAGAGGGAGAGAGTGTGAGATAATGATATAGAGGGGGGCAGAAAGGGAGAGAGATGAAAGAAAGTAAGAGATAAAGAAAGAAGCATATAGAGTAAGAGCTAAGTAGATATGTGTGAGAGAGAGAGAAAGAGAGAAAATTTATAATATAAGAGAAAGAGAAAGGAAGGGTGGAAGAGTGATAAAGCGAGATCTTAGGAGAGAGTGAGAGGGAGCTTGATATCATGGAAAAGAGATGGGGAAGATAGAGAAAAAAGGAGTCCTAGGAACAAATTGAGATGGAGGGCAGGTGTGAGGGGGAGAAAGGGAGTTAGAAAAAGGGAGGGAGAGAGAGAAAGATAAGAGAGAGAATGAGGGTGAGAGCAAAAGAGACGAGCAATAGAGATAGAGAGAGTGAAAGAGATAAAGCAACATAGAGAAGATTGTTTGAGAAAGGTGAGGCAAAGAGAGAAAGATTGATAGATGGCAAACGAGTGAAGATGAGGGAGGCAGAGAGGAAGATGGAGGTCAAAAGAGAAACAAAGTGGGAGAAAGAGTGAGAGGGAGAGAGTGTGGGAGGAGAGAGGGATAAAGAGGGAGAGAGAAAGAAAGGAAGAGAGAAA
>NW_018225802.1:8165-11145 GCF_001263595.1 Phalaenopsis equestris | reverse complement strand
AGAGTGAACGAGTGAGTGATCGAGAAGGTCGAAGAAATAAAGGGGAAGAAGGGAGGGAGGAGGGGGTACAAGAGAGTGACAGAAAGAGGTGGGAATGTGAACAAAGCATGAGAGAGTGAGAGTAAGAAAAAGAGATATAGAGAGAGAGATAGAAGGAGATGGAGGGAGAAAGAGAAGGAGAGTGTCAGAGAATGAGAGGGAGAAGATTGAGAAAGAGCAGGAGAGATAGAGAGAGAAAAGTGGGAGGGAGAGAGAATGGTCTGAAGAAGATAAAGAGAGTAGAGGAAAGGAGGGAGAGGGAAATAGAAAGTGGAAGGGAGATGAGGGGGAGAAAGAGGGACGTAAGAAGGAAGTGTTGAGGTTTGGAGTGGAAGAGAGAATGGGAGGAGAGGAAAAGACAGTAAGCGAGTGAGTGAGCAAATGAGAGAGTGAGAGAGAGATAGGAGTGAGACACAAAGTACATATAGTAAGAGAGATAATAGAGATAATAAGACAGGACAGAGAGAATGAGTGAGAAAAAAGCAAGGGAGAGAGAAAATAGTGAGGGAGGGAAGGAGAGTGAAATACAAATAGAGGGAGTGAGGGAGGGAGGGAGGGAGGAGAAGGGAGTGGAAAGAGTATGAGAGAGAGTGTGAGAGAGGACTAACAGAGAGAAAATTAAGAGGGATATTATAAGAGAGAAGGAGAGAAAGTTAGAAAAATAAAGTGCTCAAGCGAGTTTGAGACACAGAGTGAGGGAGGTGGAGAGATGAAGGGAGAGAGATAGAGTGAGGAAGAAAAATGGAGAGGAGAGATGAGGAGAGATTGAGGGATAGAGAGAATAAGATAAGTATGGAGAGAGAGAGAAAGAAGAGAGGGTGCGTTAGAGAGGGAGAATGAGAGTTGGGGAGAGGGAGAGTGTGCAAGAGAGGTTGTGGGATGGAGAGTGAAATTGAGAGAGAGAGTGTGTGTGTGTGTGAGTGAGGGAGAAAGAGGTAAAGAGTGGCTTGAAAGAGAGAGAGATAGATAGAGTGCGAGATAGAGGGGGTGGAAGAGATGAGAGAGAGCGAGGGAGGGTGAGGGAAAGTAAATGAGAGAGATAGAGAGAGAGTATGAAATGGAGTAAAAGTAAAAGAGAAAAAGAGAACTGATCAGAGATAGGGAGAGAGATATAGTGATATAGTGTAGAGAGAGCTAGAAAGAGGGTGATAAGAGGTTGAGAGGGAAATGTTGTCGGTGAGGGATAGACTGAGTGTGGGAGGGAGGTAGGGAGAGATAGAGAGACTAGACTGAGAGAGAGGGGGGGATAGAGTAAGAGTGAGAGTGAGATAAAGGGAGGGAAAAAAAGAATGAGAAAGAGAGAGGAGAAAGATTTACAGAGTAGAGAGAGAGAAATAAAGATACTGTAAGAGAATGGGAGAGAGAGGATGGGGAAGGTAGAGAGGGAGAGATGGAGATAGAGAGTGAGAAGTGGGACAGAGAAGAGTGAGAGAAGGAGATTAAGAAAAAAAGAGAGTGAAAGAGAAGAGAGTATGAAAGAGATAAAGTGGAGCGAGAGAAGATATAGAGTAGAGGATAGAGTGAGAAAAAAGAAGAGAGTGAGAGAAAGGGAGAAAAATGGGAGAGGGAGGTAGGGATGGAGTGTGAGAGTTAGATTGAGGAAGAGTGAGAGGAAGAGAGAGGGAGAAAGACTAAGGAGTGAGAGAATAGAGAGTAAAGAAAAAGAGATCTCAGTAGAGTGTAAAATAAATAGAGAGATATGGAGGAGAAGAGAAAATATACAGAGAGAGAGCAAGAGAGTGAGGGAGAGAGAATGAGAGAGGGTGAGAAAGAGATAGTGGGACGAAGAGGGGAGAGAGTGAGAAGAAATAGAGCGTAAGAGTAAGTGAGAGGGCGAGAGAGAGACAGAGAAAGGGATTAAAAGCAAGACAAGGTAAGACAAAATGAGATAAAAGAGATAGTAACAGAAATGAGTGAGGAGAGAGGTACAAAAGAGGGAGCGGGATAGAGAGAAAGGGGAGAGGGAGAGAGAAGAGGCACATGAGTGAGAGAGATAGAGGAAGGGAGAGAGAAAGTAGAGAGAGAGAAATGAAAGGGGAGAGGGAGGGAGCTAGAGAGATTAGGGAAACTTTCTGTCTCCCTTTTGTCACTTTATCTTTAACTTTTCTTCTCTCTCTCCCATTATCGCACACTCTCATTTTTCGCTATCTTCACTCATTTCTCTTGCACTCCCATTAATCTCTATCTCTCTTACCCTTTCTTGCTCTCGATCCCTTCGTATATCTATCCATATGTCTCTCTCTTCTTCTCTCTCAACATCTCTTAGCCCTTTCTCTCTTTTCTTATGTTCTCTCTCTCTCTCCTTCTCTCTCCTATACCCTCAATCATGCCTTCCATCTCTTATTCACGCCATCTCTCTCCTTCCATCTTGTCCTCTTTAACTCTCCTTCTCTTTCTCGCTCTCTCTCCCCCTCTCTCTCATCAGCTCTCTCTCACTCTCTCTTTATATATTCTCTCATTTAATCCATCTATCTCTCTCCTTCCATCCGTCCTCTTAACACACACACACTCTCTCTTTCTTTCCCTCTATCTGATTCTCTCTATTTCCCTCCTCTCTCTCTCTCTCTCTTTTTGTATCTCTCCTCTTGCCTTCTTCCCCCTTATCCCTAATATCTCTCTCCTCCCTCCTTTTATGCTTGCTTCATCTCACCCTTGCTCTCTCCCGCTTTCTTTTGCTTGCACTCACAATCTCAATCTCCCCTCTTCCCTCTCCCCCTCACTTACTCTTCATCTATATCTCTCCCTCGCTCTCTCCTTCCCTCTCTATAATATCACTCTTGTTCTCACCACACACTCTCTTCTCGCTCTCTAAATCTCCTCACCTTCTCTCTCTTGATCTCTCTTTCTCTCTACTTTCTCTCACTCTCCCTTCCTCCTTTCCTTACTTTTTGAACCTCTCTGCAATCTTTCTTTATTTCTCTTTCTCTCCTCTCTCTCTCTC
>NW_018225802.1:7405-8000 GCF_001263595.1 Phalaenopsis equestris | reverse complement strand
TCCTTTTTATGCTTACACTCTCTTTTTGTCTCTCTTCTTTGCTCCTTCTTTCCCTCTCTCAAAAACTATCACTCTCTTTCTCAATCTTTCACTCCCACTCTCCATAACCCCTTCTCCTTGTCAATTTTGCACTCTCTGCCTCTCCCCCATCCTTTCTTTTCCTTATTTATACCTTTCTCCCACTTTCTCTCCCTCCCTCTCTCCTCCATCTCTCCAAGTCACATTCTTGTCCTTTTCCTCTTTCTCTTTCCCCTCGTTCTTCTTCTCTCACTCTCCCTCCTTCTCTGCCTTTTTCTTTCAATCTTTTTATGTTTATATTCCCTCTGTCTCCTTCACTTCCTCCTTATTTCTCTCACTCTTGCTCCTCTCTCTCTCTCATCTGCATCTAGCTATCATTTTCTCTCTATCCCTCCCACTCTTACTCCACTCTTTCTCAATTTATCTCTCAATTTCTCTTGCTCTATTACTCCACAACTCTATATATATCTCTGTCTCCCTCACTTCCTCTCCCCTCCCTCTCCCTCTCTCTCCCTCTCACTCCCTCTCCCTCTCTCCCCCTCTCTCTATCCCTCTATCTCTCTCCATTCCTTTCTCC
>NW_018225802.1:4856-5677 GCF_001263595.1 Phalaenopsis equestris | reverse complement strand
TTGCTTCCTCACTTTTCTCTCTCTCTTCTTTCTCTCTCCCTTCCACTATCTCTCCTATTCCTGTCCCCCACTCTCTCCCTCTCCCCATTCTCTCTATCTCGCTCCTTTTGTCCCTCTCTCCTCAAACATTTCTCTTACTCTCTCTTTTATCTCATTCTCTCTTGCCTTATCTTGCTCTCAATCCCTTACTCTGTCTCTCCCTCTCTTGACCTATCTTGCTTTCAATCGCTTTCTCTCTCTCCTTCTCTCGCACTTACGCTCTATTTCTTATAACACTCTCTCCTCCCACTATCCCATTCTCAACCTCTCTCACTCTCGCTCTACACTCTCTTGCTCTCTTTCTCTCTATATCTTTCCTTTCTCCCTCTATATCTCTATATTTTTTCTCACTCTGGCGAGATCTCTCTTTTTCTTTACTCTCTCGCTCCTTCCTCTTTCTCCCTCTCTTTCTCTCTTCCTCAATCTCACACTCCCCCTCCATTTTTTTCTCCAGTTCTCTTACTCTCTTCTTTTTACTCACGCTATCTTCTACTCCATATCTTCTTTCACTTTTCTTTATCTCTTTCGTACTTTCTTCTCTTTCTCTCTCTTTTTGTTCTCCTTTTCTCACTCTTATGTGTCCCACTCCTAGCTCTCTATCTCCATCCCTCCCTCTCTCCTTTCCCCTTCTTCTCTCTCGCTTTCTCTCACATTATCTGTTTTTGAGACTCTAACTCTCTGAATCTTCTCTTCCTTCTCTCTCTTCTCTCACTCACTTTATTTCTATAAGCTCTTACTCTCGCTCTTCATGCTTTCTCTCCCCCTTTCTTTTAGTTTATTTT
>NW_018225802.1:2955-3684 GCF_001263595.1 Phalaenopsis equestris | reverse complement strand
TCTCTCTCTCTCCATCTTACCTCAATCTTTCCCTCTCTCCCACTCACACTCTATCTACCTCTCTTCATCCCTCCCTTTATCTCTCTCTCTCCCTCTCTCATACTCTCTCCCTCCCTCCCTCCTTGCCCAACTCACTTTCTCTCTCCCTCACTCTCCTTCATTCTGTCTAACCCTTCCTCTCTTTTCTTTTTCAACAATTATCATACTCTCTCTATCGCTTTCTCTTTTACCTCTCTGCCTTACCTCTCTACATATCTCTCTCATTCTTTTCCCTCCCTCTATCTCTCCCCCACTCTTTACCTTTAATCTCTCTCTCTCCTCTTAGCCTCCCTATCTCAGTCTCTCTCACTTGTTTGTTTATTCTCTCTCTCGCATTCTCCCTCCTTCGCTCTCTTGCTCTCTCTCTTCTCTCTGTATTAATCATCTCCCTCTCAGTCTTACTCTCTTGACTCTCTCTCTTCTCTCTGTACTCGCACTCCTTCAATCTCTTTCACTAAATTTCTCCATATTTTCTCCCTCCCATTCTTTCTCCCTTTTTTTCTTTCTTCTCTCATATTCCACTCTTCCACTCTCACATTCTCTCCCATATCTCTCATTCTCTCTCCCCCTCCATCCTCTGTCCTTCCTTACATATTTCTCTATTCTCTCCACTCTCTCTTCTCTTTTATGTATCATTTATCCTTTCTCCTCTATCTTCTCTTTATATCTCTCACTCCCACTCACTTTATC
>NW_018225802.1:376-1345 GCF_001263595.1 Phalaenopsis equestris | reverse complement strand
ACCCTCTTCTGCTCTCCCTCCCTCTACCTCTCTTCCCTTCTTCCCACCCTACCTCCCTCCTTGCCTCTAACTCTCTTGCTCCTTACCCCCTCTCTCCCCCTTATTTCGATCTCTCTCTTGCATGCTCTTCATCTCTAACTCATTCTCCAATTATGTGTCTGTTTCTCTTCTCTATTTGTGTCTCACCCTCTCTTACTCTTCATCCCCTCTCTCTTTCTCTGGCTCTTCTTCCAACTATCTCCTTCCTTCTCACTCTCTCCCTATCACTTTCCATTCTTTCTCTTGCCCTCACTCTCTTTCTCTCCCTAATGCTTTTTACTCTCTCACTTCTCTCTCTTACTCTTTCTCACACCTTTCTCTCTTCTCTCTCTCTTATTCTTGTTTCCATCCTTTTCCCCCACTCTCTCTTGCCGATTCTCCCTTTATCTCCCTGTCTCTCTCTAACTTTCTTTCATATTTATTCCCTTTCTTGCCCTTTTCTTGCCATTCCCTTTCTTGCCCTCTATTTCTTTTGCAATCTATCTTCTCATCTCTACTGCTTTGCCTAATCACTCTCTCTCATTTTATCTTTTTCTCTCTCGAGTACACTTATGCTCTCTCTTCCTACTCTCCCCAGCTCTCTATCACTCTCCCTCCACCTCTCTCTTACTCTTTCTCCTTTCTTTCTATTTCTCCCCCTCTCCAACCATCCCTCCCTCATGGTCTCTCTCTTATTCTATAACTTTCTCTCTATATCTCTCTCTTGTGCTAAATCAGTTTCACATTCCCTCTCCATCTATTTACCTAATCTCTCTAGCTCCCTCCCTCTCCCCTTTCATTTCTCTCTCTACTTTCTCTCTCCCTTCCTCTATCTCTCTCACTCATGTGCCTCTTCTCTCTCCCTCTCCCCTTTCTCTCTATCCCACTCCCTCTTTTGTACCTCTCTCCTCACTCATTTGTTACTATCTCTTTTATCTCATTTTCTCTTAC
>NW_018225802.1:0-213 GCF_001263595.1 Phalaenopsis equestris | reverse complement strand
ATCTCTTTTTCTTTACTCTCTATTCTCTCACTCCTTCATCTTTCTCCCTCTCTCTTCCTCTCACTCTTCCTCAATCTAACACTCACACTCCATCGCTCCCTCCCTCTCCCATTTTTTCTCCCTTTCTCTCACTCTCTTCTTTTATCTCACTCTATCCTCTGCTCTATATCTTCTCTCACTCCACTTTATCTCTTTCATACTCTCTTCTCTTTC
>NW_018225801.1:0-856 GCF_001263595.1 Phalaenopsis equestris | reverse complement strand
GTACTCATCAGACAGATAAATTACAAACCATATATTACAAATGAGTTAAATGTGGGCATAACATGTTATAACATGTGAATTATATTGGGCACAGAACATGTCGGTGTGATAATTTCCTGACTCAGAGAGTTTGACGCCGCAAATGTATTTGGATCGTAATTCCTGTGTGATTCTTGTGTCATATATGTTTCTTGATTTTTTTCCTGTGAATAGTGGTAAAATATCTAGACAATTAATTTTACATATAATCGTTAGTATATGGAACTTAGAATGGTAAATATATGTAATGTAGAGATATATACCTTTAGCTCGCTTGTTTTTTTTTTTCCAGTGTCCTTTCAACCTCACATTAGAAATACATCTCGGTCTCATTTTTGAAGGATCATTCACATTGCAGTCACTATTATGGGATTTCCTCTTTTTGTTTAGCCTATTTGGTTTAGGATCCTTCCCATCTAATATATCATCAATACCTTCGGACCCTGTTTTCAATAATTCAATTATATATGTCTCAGCATGTTCATTTTAGCTTTATTAACTAATTGGTAGGTAAACTTTTGAGCATGTGACCGAAATAAGATTCCTCTGGATGTTGTGCTAGAAATTTGAGCCTGAGAGTTTTTCATATGTTTGTATCCAAAACTATTATAGATATCTTTCTTTGCCTTAGCAGACCAATAACAAATATTTCTCGGGAATCTTTGTTATATTATTAGCATTAAGGATGCATAGACAGTGAGAGCAAAGCAGACCTGTCATTTCGAATTTCTTGTAACTGCAGGTGATATCGCAATTAAGCTTATCAAATGTAACAAGCCAGGCTCTACTTGTGTACTGATTATCCAAACCTCTAACA
>NW_018225800.1:0-249 GCF_001263595.1 Phalaenopsis equestris | reverse complement strand
CTGGAAGCGTTTTGGATTTGTTTTATCATTTTCTTAGAGGATTTTCTCCATGTTGTATCCCATTCATCTTTAGTAGATGAGGAAGATCCTTTTGATGATTCCTGTAGATGATCCAAGACTTTCTTGAGCTTGTTCTAAGTTGAACTCCATCCATCCTTTTTAGTGTAGGGATCAAGTTGAGAAGTTAGCTCATCCGAAATCACATTTATCGAAAATTTTTCAGGTTCTTTTAAATATTCTTTCGGGATA
>NW_018225799.1:0-581 GCF_001263595.1 Phalaenopsis equestris | reverse complement strand
CTGTCAGTTGGGTCCTCTCTCAACGACGAGTTACCAGAAGATCAAAGACTACAAATGGAATTTTCTAGTGCGCAGCGTTGGGAAATGTACTTCGATGGCGCTTCGTCAGCCATGAAAGACAAAGGATCAGACACAGTTATACCAGGCAAAGCAAGGATCGGTTTAATCTTTATTACGCCAGATAAGGGTATGTTGAGGTTCTCAAACCACCTGACAGAGCCGTACACCAGCAATGAAGCAGAATACAAAGCTTTAATCACCGGATTGGAATTGGCAATCTCAATGAATATAACGAATATTGCCATTTATGGCGACTCTCAACTAGTCATCCAGCAAGTCACCGGACAATACAAAATTTTGAAACCAAGACTAGAAGAATATCATCGATACATAATGAAGCTTCTGGAGCAAATTCCTGATGTGACTTTCTACCAGATTCCTCGGGGAGATAATGCCCATGCCAACGCTCTAACAAAACTCGCTAAGGAAATGGCATGTCCCCCGGAGAATTACATCAAATTCACAGTACAAGGAAGACGATTCTTGTCTCGGAACGACTTCAAAACTCTACACAAGCTTGG
>NW_018225798.1:2183-2543 GCF_001263595.1 Phalaenopsis equestris | reverse complement strand
ACTGTTTTCATTTCTTTGGCGCTTGCGCTCCTGTCTCAAGAAGGCTCTTTGTTTCTATCGGATCGCATTTCTGCGTTGTGTTCTACGGAGCGGAGTATTTGGTAGTTATTCACTGTGGACAGCTATTAAGCCTTTTGCCGGAGTAACCATCATGGAGGGCAGTCGGTTGGGCCCCTCCATCGGATCTTGTTCTACCATCACGTTTTTACCCTTACGTGACGCGTCATCCTGAGTGGTCACCCTCAACAGTGAGGGTAGTCCCTTCTTTTCTTCATTGCTAACTATGCCCATTAGCGGACCGTTGTAGTCCATTTTAATCTGGTCGAAATACATGTCGAAATCTATGTCACCGCCTTGTCG
>NW_018225798.1:0-1973 GCF_001263595.1 Phalaenopsis equestris | reverse complement strand
AAATTTCAGTTTGCTTTGGAGAAAAGGACTACTCATTTTACGTGTGAGTTTTGTTTTAATTCAATGGAATTTTTAAATGCAAAAGTAGAAAAGAGAACACGTAAAGTTAAAAAAAAATTTTCTCAAAATTTTCATTATATATGGGATTAATTACAAAATTTGGACCCGGTCATAGACATACGATCATATAGATAACCCTAGAACAATCAAGGTTTCAAAATTTCAAAGCAAGAAAAGGCACGCAGAGGTGAGCGGCATTAAGCAGCATCAGGTTGCATAATAAGTTCTTAAGTACCGTCCATTTATCGGTAACATGGGTCTTTCACCCCGGAAGTCCACTAACTGGTAGGCTCTTCCTGTATAGACCTTCTCAACGACAAATGGTCCCTCCCAGGTTGGCTCGAATTTTCCACCTATTTTGCGTTGAGCAAGAATAGGTCTTTTGAGCACGAGTACGAGGTCACCAATTTTAAATGTCCTTGGGCGGACCAATTTGTCATGGGCTTGTACCATCTTCGCCTAGTAGAGCTCCAAATGTTGTTGTGCTTCCAATCGTTTTCCCTAGGGACTCTCCAGTTCTTCAAGTCTGTGTTTTGTTAGACTCTCCAATTCTTCAAGTCTGAGTTTTGTGTTTTCTTCCGTTGTAAGTTGGTTGGCAATGGCGACTCTGAGAGATGGTGTCTGAATCTCTAGCGGTAGCACATCCTCGGTCCCGTACACGTGCATATAAGGTGTACACTGAGTGGGAGTCCTGAAAGTCATCTGATAGGCCCACAGAGCTTCTAACAGTTTGTTATGCCAATCCCTTTTATTCTCGTCTGATGTTTTCTTCAAAATCAGTATCAGTGTCTTGTTGAAAGCTTCAGCAAGACCATTTGCTCTAGGATAGTAAATTGTAGAGTATCTCCAATCTATCCCATATCTTCTAACGAAATTGTTGATTTTTGTGCTTTTGAAAGCTGTCCCATTGTTAGAGATTATTCTTCGAGGTACTCTGAAACGATAGATGATTTGGCTTTCAAAAAAAGAAGGATGTGCTGTGTCGTAACCTCACGTAACGGTATTGCCTCTGCCCATTTGGAGAAGTAATTTGTAGCGGCAAGTATGAATCTGTGTCCTTTAGAAGATGGAGGGTCTACCGGATGTCTGTGGCCCAACACTTGAATGGCCATGAGACGACAGTTGGGTGTAGCACATTCGGAGGCTGGTGTAAGACCACTCCATTCGCTGGCATTGGTGACATCTTATGGTAGTATCCATGCAATTGGACATCATTGCTGGGCAATAATATTTGAGTCAATCTTCATTTTCATTTTTGGTCCCGATTGGTGAGCGCCACACAATCCGGCATGTACTTCTTTGACAATATTCTGTGCCTCGGCTCTGCTCAAACACTGTAGCCACATTTGGTCGAACGATCTTCTGTAGAGAACATTTCCCACCAGGGCATAAGACATGGCCCTTCTTGTGATGTGGTGTGCCTCAGACTTGTCATCTGACAGCTTTCAGTATGCAAATATTCTATTAATTGTTTGTGCCAATCTTTGTTGATGTCTGCAACTGTATTCATGGTTTCTTCTTTTCCAAGTTTGTGAAGGGTTTCAAAATCGATTCGAGATAAGACTCGTCTTCCTTGCACCATGACTTCGATGGAATCCTCCGGGGGACACGCCATTTCCTTAGCGAGTTTTGCTAAAGCGTCGGCATGAGCAATATCTCCACGAGGAATTCGGTAGAAAGTCACCTCAGGAATCTGCTCCAGGAGCTTCATCGCATACATATGGTATTCTGCTAATCTTGGTTTTAGAATTCTGTATTGTCCGACGATTTGCTGGATGACAAGTTGAAAGTCACCATAAATGTCAATGTTCGTTATATCCATCGAAATTGCCAATTCCAATCTGGTGATTAAGGCTCCATATTCTGCTTCATTGTTGTTACATGGCTCTGTTAGGTGGTAAGAAAACCTCAAC
>NW_018225797.1:576-1299 GCF_001263595.1 Phalaenopsis equestris | reverse complement strand
TTTCTTTACAACACACAGAATTCTTCTTCGAAGCAGCAAGGAGGAAGAAATCTCTCACTTTCCCTCCATTCTTACAATCTCTCGAAGAATTCCTCACAATATTGGAACCTTTCTAATCTCTAGGAACACTCTCTAGCACTTTATTCACTCTCTAGATTCTCTCCCCTTTTAATTTTCAGCCAAAATAGTCTATTAAAGTTGTGGATGAGCTTTCTCAAGAGTTGCCTAAGCATCCCTTCAAAATTTGGTCTTATCCAAAGCTTGAGTAGGCATAATCGCCGAGCTCACCGTCGGCGGCCTCGAGGGAAAGTGAGAGATTTCTTGTTAAGAAATCGTGGTTAAAGGTGTTTTTTCATGAGCTCGCCGTCGACGGGGGTCCATGGCGCCGTCGGCGCGCTCTATTGGAATTAAAATCCTAAGTCTCGGGAAAATCTCGCAGTCGACGGCGTCGAGGGCGCCGTCGGTGGGCTCTATTGATTTTGTCCAAATTCTGGATTTTTGCAATTTCGATCAATTTCAAGCCCTAACGACATCTTTTTAATCATTATAGACATAATCTTAAGTGACTAAATGATGTACTTACCATATATTGACTTTAACAATACAAAACAAACACATTTATATATAAATTCCAAGGGGTACAATGTACGTTACATAACACACCTAAGTTTGGTATTTTCTCAACCTCAATACATTAATTCAGCGTCGCAATCCAAGCCACAA
>NW_018225797.1:0-394 GCF_001263595.1 Phalaenopsis equestris | reverse complement strand
TTGATTGCACATGAACAAAGAGGTTGTAGAAGGGTCGGAATGGAAATTCTTCAATGGAATCCTCTTCTATTAGTGTCATCCTCCTCATCAGTCGTATTAAGCTATCTTCTAAATGTCCAGAGTGCTCAAAATATTTCTTCTTCCTCCAGTCTAGATGATCGAAAAAATCAGAGATATTATTAATCGCATTCATGACATTTTGTACCTCCTTTTCCAATTTCTTGATTCGGCGCATGATCACCAGAGACTAATCAGGGACTAAGGGTTGAACTGACAGTGAATTCTGAGATGCTTAAACTACTATAATGGCCATGTCATTTTCATCTTCAAAAATTGGGAATCTCTTAGTTGGGTCCAATGGCTTCCAAGGTAGCAGTACCTTTTCTCAATTTTC
>NW_018225796.1:0-352 GCF_001263595.1 Phalaenopsis equestris | reverse complement strand
ATTTGGGTTTTCCAACAACCAAGGTGGTCGGCTGATTAGGCTCAGGTCATCATTTAGGGCTTGGTTTTGGTGAAGTCAATTGGGGTTGGCCATGTGTAAAGGCTTTGGATTAAATAGGAATGGTGGAAGGGTCATTTTGGGTCAAATTTGGTCAAGACAATAATTTGGGTTGGGTCCACCCATCAAGGTTGGTTTAGGCTGAAGAAGAGATCATTTGTATCAGCTTAATCATATGGGATAGGTCACCATCCAAAGAGATTTGGCTAAACATGGGTTAGATTGTTTCATGGGAGGGGTTAAAAGAATCTAAATAGAGCTTGAAAGTGGCTTGGCATCTTTCCATTAATAGCTT
>NW_018225795.1:3490-8268 GCF_001263595.1 Phalaenopsis equestris | reverse complement strand
CCACTTGATTATGTAGTCCTTGTAGTTTGGTACCCTTTGGTCTTGACATAATGTGTGTGTGCTTAGTATGTAATTACTTCAATTTCAATCTCAAAAGACTGCGCCAAAAACTTGATGCCACAGCGGTAGTGCAATGTTTAATTCTTAATTGAATGTTATACATCAAATAATTCTCATTTTTTTCCACAATTTAATTTTACACACTAGGGATATTACGTGAGTGCATGTATCATTTCAAGTAATATAGGACTTTCTTTTTAAGCCCCAAGTATCAATCACACGAAGAAGGTGAAAACTTCTTTAGTAAAACCTTACTTAAACTCCAGAAAATTATATAAGAAATAAGATCAGAAGTTTATGTGTAAAAAGAAGTAACTAATTCATTCAAATCCTATTTCAATGCTTAAAGAAAATGCTAAGTGTTTATAAACTAGTTAAAGGGAAAAGAGATCAAATTATGTAAAAGTCTATCCCCTTTGCAATGAGATCATAATCAGTGTAGGAATCAAATGTCTAAAGGTTTAAATGTAGATTTGTGAAACATAGGAGCAACCTTATTCTTTACCCTTTTTTTAGTGCATAAAAAACATTGGCTAATCTAGAGTTAAGTTCCTAAATCTTAGGTTATGATGGGTAAGTTCTAACCTACCACTCTAGATTACCCACTGTGCCCTCTCTTTAGAAATAGCCGATCCTTAAGTTCCAAACTCTAGATCAAATTGGTTAAGATTCTAGCTTGTTACCCTAGAATCACCAATTTACACCCATCAAAACTTATCTCCTTATCTATTTGCACTATCCAATGGGCTACCTTATCACCCGCCAGATTAATGTGATTCTTACTAGTTAAGGAATACATAGCCCTCCAAGGTTATTATGGCTTTACAACAAGCTTTAACATACCAATTTGCTAGATTGAATATGTAAATTAAGCACGAAGAAATGAATCATCAAAATTACGAAATAAGAGAAATCTTATGCATGATTAATTCTTTTTGCAAGGATAAATATAAAGAAAACTACTCAGATCTCATGGGAATAACATAACAAAACATGATTTATATTAAAATTTAGGTTTACAAAGTAAACAAAATTCAAGTAAAGATACAAAGTACTTATCTTGAACTTCTCCCCAAGCAAATTCTCTGATGTTCCTTTGATGGTTTTTCAACCCTCCTTACAATTTCACTCCAACACACACACACACACAACCAAAAAATCCTCTTCTTCACACCGATCCCCCTTCACACACCACCTTTTGGGTGCCTCTTGACTCCTTTTTAAATAACTCTTGAAATCCTCAAGAGTTACCTCAGACGCCTCTTAAAAATTCATCCAAATTCAATGTATAAAATTAAAAATTGATTCTGGCGCCTAGGTGCCCAACTATGGCGCCAAAGCACCAACATTCTAGAAGCTCGGTATAACTGTGTGACGTCTAGGTGCCATATCCTGACGTCATGACTTCCCTCTCTCTGTTTCCACGTATAGGGTCTGACGTCTATGCACCAGTTCTTTTTGTCCTACCTTGATCCAATTGACTCTGTTTTGCTTTGATTTCACTACTTTTTCTCTAAAATTTCATCTCTTGTACCTGAAAACAAAAACATGCAAAATACCTTCTATTAAATTATAATATCATTAAAAATGAGTATAAAAGGTATATATAAAAATAACACATTTTAGGCATGTCACCCAGCGTAATCTAGTCAGTATTTCTTCAACTTCTTTATCAAAGGAGGTGATTATGGATGTAGGTGCTTGCTTAGATATCCTTTTTGATGGGTCTCCCATGTTTTTATGATAAGGCTTCAACATGCTTATATGAAAGACTGGAGGTATCATTAGTTTTAGTGAAAGGTTGAGTTTGTAGGAGACCTTTTCAACTTGTTTTTTAATATAAAGGTCCTTTATATCTTCATATCAATCCTCTATGTACCTTTTGAAATGTTTTGAATTGTTGGGGTGGGACCTTTAGAAGTACTAGATCTCCTTCTTTAAACTTGATATGCCTCCTTTATTTTGTCTGCACATCTCTTCATTCTCCTTGTAGCCTTATGTAATGTTGCTCGAGTTAACTCCCTTTGCTCATTCCAGGACTTGGCTAACTTGACAATTGTTGAACTTTTCCTTCATATTTGGTTGTAAGGGAGAGGGGGTTCATGGGTTGTTGCCCCATTATTATCTCAAAAGGACTTTTGTTGGTGGTTTCGCTTGTTTGTAAATTAAAGGAGAATTGCGCCAAATGAAGCAATTTGGTTCAATTTTATTAATTTGCACGTACATAGTGGCACAAATATAGCTCTAAGAGGGCATTGATCCTTTCAGTCTGACCATCTCTTTAGGGATGAAAATTTATAGAAATGTTTAGAACCGACATCTTGAATAGTTTGCTCTAAAATCTTCCAATTAAATAAGGATCTTGATCCCTGACAATGCTTTGTAGTATTCCCCATAGCTTTACCACATTGCAAAAAAAGAGCCTTATAACTTCTTCGGCAGTACAGTTGATGGGAACAGTAATAAATTTTACAAACTTTTTGAATCCATCCACCACAAATAGGATGCTTCAAAATCCTCCAGATTTTGTCAGACTAGAGATGAAGTTCACAGAGACTGTTTCTATTATTTTCTTTTTTTAGTTTTGAAGAATTCATCAGCTTATTTATCGCTATATACCTCCTTTATTGAGTAAATATCTCTTCTGGGTCATATGAATGATCTGTAGAAAAGAGGAATAAAAAAAGTAGGGACATACGGCAAAAGAGAAAAACAAGAGAAAGAAAAATATGGAGAACCTATGTGTGATAAATTTTGTATGATAAGTCAATTTTGTTCACCTAAACAAGATCAACAAGGGTAGGAAGGTACCTTGAATTGAATATCCATGAAAGAATGCATACGTAGGCTGCTCGAAACTAGAGATTCAAGTTTTTTTACTTGTTCTAGGGTCAACAACACTATCAAGGGAATTCATCTCATTTGGTTAATTACATCTTGGGCGATGCCAAGAATACACTTGATCAAAAGAGGTAGTATTTGCATTTAAAGTAACGATTGTCGAGGGCTGTCAAAAGGGAAGGTTATCTCACAGGATCATTTGGATACCTTCTGAGCTCTCGTTAAGTCATATGGTAGAGAGTGAATCTCTCGTAGTACTAAATGGGTAGCGACTCATCAGCTACTAGGGCCTATGAAATAAATGGGTCGTTTGGTAGGAAGCATCCCACTACTTTGAGGTTGAACTAGGCCATAAAGGTAGAGGACAAATCATTGTATCCAAAATGGGCAGTGACCTAACTAAGTGAGGCCCGCCAAATGACATCAATAAATAGTTAATAGTGCGACAAGACTCAAAGGGGATAGAAAAGAAAAGAAAGAATGATCTTAATCTGGTAGAGATAGCCGGGTCAGAATGTTATAGATTTGTCATCCCAAACTGTTGAGATCCCAAGTCTACCTAATCATGAAGGTAGTTGATCCAACATAACCAAAGGAGGCCCTCTTGTCAGCAATTCGTGAATTGTGTCGTCTAAGGAGACCTTGGTAGCCCTAAGTTCAAGAAAAGGAAAATCTAATCCTATGACCCCAATTAGGTAAGAAGAGCAGAGGTGGGACTTATAGCTGCCAAAGTGGCAACAATGCCACTAGAGTGAAAAAGAAAAGAGAGGTCCAGCTACAAAGTTGGAAACACTCACAATAATGAACCTAATCCGTGTCTGGGTTGAGGAAGCCTTTAACATAGTAATCATTCTTGACAATTGATCCTAACTCAATACTTATGCACAGTATAGCAATAGTTTTGGCATTTTGATAATATTTTTTGCTTATATTTCCTTATTTTGCAACAAAACCAAAAATTTGATCCTGAAGAAAAATAAGAATTTAACTTTTAATTCATGTTGGGATACTACGTAAGTATACGTATCGTTACAAAGTAATATAGGACTTTTTGATTAAAACCTGAATATCGAACCCGCGGAGAAGATTATGTAATATGCACTTTTTAGAAAGTTTTTCTATTTTTAAAAAAATAATTACTTAAACTAAAAATGATTTTTGTAGGAATTTAAAATTTAAATATTTTTGGTATTTTTGATATTTTAACGAAATAGTTAAAAAATAACTAAAGTTTTTGTAGAAAAAAAGTACTTAATATGAAAATATCCTTCTTCTTATCATGAATCAGTAATAAGTATAGAAATTCTGTTGTGAAGTATGCAAATTGTGTTATGTCAAATGGGAGCAATAATATTCTTTACCTTTACTAGAGATGCAATAACATTGGCTAATTTAAAGTTTGAATAGTTCTGAAGACCGGTTAGGCAGGGAAGATACCAGCTCTCACTCTAGAGTTCTCTCGATTCCCACCACCTGGGGGCTAACATTCTCGTATCAGAACCTAAAAAAATAAACTAAGTTGGGGGCTTGAACCTGTCACTTTAAAGTACTCTAACTCTACACTCATCAATGAATATTTCTCTATTTATTTGCACTCAATCATATGAACTACATTCTCATTCATACAACCTCATATGATTCTTTCCAATTGTTGACTGAGATAATACCAGCCCGGTTCTTACATGTTCTCACAACAAATTTAACATCTGGATTGCCCAAATCAAGAAGTAAATGAAGTGCATGGATTTAAATCCTCACAACTTCTTCCAACATTAAAGATCAATACTCTCCACAACTTCCATCCAAAACTTAATGACTTATCATTTTAAGAAGAAAGATAAAGAAAACTACTCAGAATCCATAAAGAAAACAAAACC
>NW_018225795.1:1946-2709 GCF_001263595.1 Phalaenopsis equestris | reverse complement strand
TTAGAAATATAGTAGCAGATTTAGAAAAAATAATTAGTAAATGAGACCAACTTAAAGTTTGAAAATTTTTAATGTTAAGAACTATGAAAATATGAGTTCCTACCTAATTCAGAAATATTGTAAGTTCTTTAAATTTAGATTTTAGTTATTTTATGTTCTCTACTTGAAAAAAATTTATTAAAAATAATTTTACTTACTATATTATATTTATAGGCTTGAGATTTTATCAAGTCTTATAATTTAAAAAGATCAAATGTAGAATCAATTTTTGATTAGGCACTAATCCTCAAGCTTCTCCTCCCTTACATTCCTTTCCTTCTTCTTTTCTTTTTCTTTTCTTTTTTTTCCTTTTCTTTTTCTTTTTCTTTTCTTTTTCTTTTTGTTTTCTTTTTCTTTTTCTTTTTCAGGCAAGGATTACTATATCTGGATAGGTCTTTAAAGATTTTGAATTCCATTTCTCCTTTCCAAAAGTAAAGTCTTGATATAAAACATTTACTTATAAATATAATAATAGTTTTGAAAATCATTCTAATAATAGAAATTTAAGTATTCAAAATAAAAGTCTAAATTATCTAAAATTTTCAAAAATACAATTTTTCTTACTAAAGATATTCACTTATATTAATCATTTTCTATACTAAAAATTTTTAACTTAAAGTTTTTCTTCTTTACTTAAAATTTTAACTAAATTTTCTTACTCATTTCTAAAATCAAATTTTACTTCTCTAATATAACTTCATATACATAATCAAATTTTCTTTTA
>NW_018225795.1:0-300 GCF_001263595.1 Phalaenopsis equestris | reverse complement strand
TGGTGAAAATCCAAAATTTTTGCATAGAAGTAATGCTCTTACCTCAAGGAACTTGGATCTAGCAAATCTCACTCGATTCCACCAAGAAATCTCCAAATTTCACTTGCCCTAACCCTTAAAATCACAAACTTGAGTTGGGGAAGACAATAGGAGGCGTTAAAAATGATATTTTTGGACTAAAAATTCACTTTTAACTGTTTGCAAACCGGTTTTCATGAACCAGCGCTTGAGCGCGGGTAAGTGGCGCTTAGGCGCCTGTATCTCTGGTTGGCTCGCGCTTAAGCGCGAGATGTGGCGCTT
>NW_018225794.1:0-604 GCF_001263595.1 Phalaenopsis equestris | reverse complement strand
CCTCTTGCTCAGTGAACAGAGGAAAATCATGTGGAGTTATTTTCACAGTAATTTTATGCATAAATTATTTTTAAAAAATAAATTGGTGCTAGGGGTTTTTCAATTCTCCATTCATATTGGATTATCACATTGACCCCAATTTTTTATATATTGTAGGCTCTGTCTAGGTGCACAATTTGAGTATTTTTCCAAAGACATAAGAGATCTTTAGATAGAGATCTTAATTTTCTAAGTTTTTATGCATTTTCTATTTAAATAATTATAAAAAATTGTATGTAGCTTATAAAAATCTACAAAAATTTATGTAAGTTCTCTATCGCTAGGGTAGTCCTATGAAACAATTTCATGATTTGTAAGAATAAAAAAATCACTATTTTGAGCAAACCTTAGTTTTCTTAAAACATTTAATTTGTAGCACACAAAGACTAAAATCACTTTGTTTTTATACTCCACTGTGGTTCATGAATCAGAGAACTCACCATAAAAATTTTAAGTCATTTAGAAATCATTTAATATTTTTAATTGATTTTTAAAAGTGACCATGAAATTTGAAACTTAAATGATTTTAGAAAATCAAAATATAACTCTAAAAATTATGAAACTT
>NW_018225793.1:0-934 GCF_001263595.1 Phalaenopsis equestris | reverse complement strand
GGTCTGTTTGGGGCAGCTTGTACGTTTCAGGATAAACAGCTTATCCTGAACGCAGCCCGCGGGTCGGCCGCAGGGGTTGACCCGCAGCCCGCGCTTAGTGTAAAAAACTCAAACACAACAAATAACTTTTTCAAAAATGCGCAAACCAAACGATTAGACGTCGTTTTCAAAAACGCCGCCGCACTTATAAGCTGCCCCAAACGGGTCCTAAATCTTGGGAAGGCTTCTTATGTTGATATGGTTGGCTCTGTAGGATCAATGGATCAGGTTTTCAAGAAGACATGTAGGAAGAGTGGCAAACTAACTCTATTCTTCTCTGATGTTGAAGTTTCAAACCTGGTTGACAAATGCAAATTCACCCTCATTGGGAAGTTCCAATCGGAGCATCCTAAAATAGATATCGTTCGGAAGGCTTTTGATCTCAAACTATTGAGACTTTGGAAGGTTGACCTCTTTGATGGGAAACATGTGATGATACAATTATCTAAAGTGGAAGACTACACCAAAATATTTTCCGAAAAATTTTTGACAATAGATGGGAAATATATGAAACTGCTTAAGTGGTCTCCTGAATTTGACCCTAGCCAAGAACCACCTATAGTTCAAATCTGGTTTAAACAACCTGGCCTAAAGTTGCACTACATCAATCACCAAGTCCTCTATTCTATTGAAGTTGCACTAGGGAGACCTATGAAATTGGATACACCCACCACCTTCAATCTAACCAACCTTCGGTTGCAAGAATTCTTGTTGAAAGGGATATCACACTCCCTGATGTGGACGAAATATGGCTTAATACTGTGAAAAATGGGTATTGACAACCAATTGCTGCAGAACAAAGACCCTATTACTGCAAGCACTGTAAACTGTTTAGGCACACCCCTGTCGAATGCTTCAGACTTCACCCACATTTGAGATCGGTAGGTCCTAACAA
>NW_018225792.1:0-767 GCF_001263595.1 Phalaenopsis equestris | reverse complement strand
GTGCGGGGATTTTCTGTTGAATTTAGTGCCGCCCCTATTATTAACACCTTTTATCAAGTGCCAGACTCCTATAACTGCCTCATTATGAAATCTTCAGTACCATGGAAGGGCCATTGAACGATGTGATCAACTTTCTCACTGATGGGAAAGGAACATGGAAGATAAAGCAATGAGAACGGGTAATTTTTTTTGCTTTCATGTTGAAAGCCACATCTAAAGCGTGGCACTATTTTATTTCCTCTACTCTGTTACTGACCTATCACCATAGTGAGATAACAAGAGATAGAGCTATTCTAAATTTTTGTATTAAAAATATAGGGGAGAATCATTTTTTAAGAATATATTAACCACGCAAGGAGTGAAACAAGTGGAGGTCTGGGACATCCTGACTTTATTTATGCACTTTGCCAACTTTCTGGAGTGGAAGCTGGAGATAATGAAGAATGAGTTTACCTTATGAAGCCCATTATTAAAGCTAATTTGAAGACATATGAATCCCATGAAAAATGGAGAACTGGGAGTAGGAGTCAAGAACCTTCTACTAGTAGAGATATCCTCTTTACTAGTTATGACTTTCCTTCTTCTAGTTCCCCTACTCTGAATGATTTAATGAATGAGTTGACCTTGCAGCGAAAGAGTATAGAGCTAATAAATGAAACAATTGGGTGTTTAGAATGTAGACATGATTATGATAGTAAGTACCTACAGATGCATTTGAACTTTGAGATAGCTTACTATGAAGCTCAGGTCCGACACTACAGAGGTGA
>NW_018225791.1:0-624 GCF_001263595.1 Phalaenopsis equestris | reverse complement strand
ATGGGCTTAATTGAACCTAAATTAACCTAATTGTAGAGTGATTGGCCACTTCATGTTAAGAAGGTCATTTTGACAATAACTTTTTGAAATCAGAGCCCAACGATCTTGACTCGAATTTTGAATGTTTATTATTAAAAAAATGCATCTTGTTTTTTGCATGATAATAATAATTTCTTGATTACACAGTACTAATATTATTTGAAAGTATATGTTATGTTTATTCATATATATTTATTTTATAATATTTCTATATATAAGACTAGGTGACTCTGCAGCCTTACTTTTCTTGAATGCTTACAATTCCCTAGTAGCTGTCAAGACTTGGAAAAAATATTACATCATGATTCCTCACGTAGAGCTACGTTCGAAGTCCACTGATATGCGGACACGTGAAGGTGAACAGAAAAATTAAAAAAAAAAATTATTTTAGCACATGAAAATATTCCTCCCGTGTTATTCCACATTATTCAGGTGTTCTTATGGTGATACTTATGTGTTATTATGTTCTAGAAATATTCCCGGTGTTATAATAGCACAATAACACATCAATATCACCACAATAACACATGAATAATGAGAAATAACACAGGAGAAATATTTTCTTATGTTATCAGGTCGGATCAC
>NW_018225790.1:661-1025 GCF_001263595.1 Phalaenopsis equestris | reverse complement strand
AGTTGGCGCATGAAAAATGTCCCATGGATGATGTTAAACTGTGTTTGTATCATCGATTATCAAATCATCATATCTTATCAGTTCATTGGCTGATGAGTAATCATCATAATTACCATATTGTCCCAGATGTAAGACATTGCAACCTGGGCATTCTACAAAGGCTCCTGTAGAATGTCCTTATTCAAGTGTTGCAGAATGGCAAGTGGAACAAACCAAACTGGAATTGGAGTGAATCCATGTTGGTGATGGTTCCGGACGCTGTACTGACTGTACTTCATCCTCTGTCAATGGAAGACTGTCAGAAGACTCCTTCATGTTGACATTATACATATATCCTTTTGTGATCGCAAATAACTTTTCTTTT
>NW_018225790.1:0-560 GCF_001263595.1 Phalaenopsis equestris | reverse complement strand
TGGAAGGCAAACAACGGCGTGGCCCTTCCATTGGATCTTGTTCTTCAATAAATTCTTTCCCTTTTGAGGAGGAGAGAATCCTGGTGCTAAATTTGAGCAATGAGGGCAATCCCTCTTTTTCTTGTTCTCCAACAACATCCATTAGTGGATTTTCGTATTCTACGTTGATATCATCAAATTTCATATCGAAGTTGATTATTCCGCCTTGCGGTACATCTTCTTTGTTTAATGCGAGATTTAAACCATCTTTAAAGGCAAAGATCAGCCGCAGTTCTGACATTTCTTCTACAGAAAACATAAGAACATCAGGGCACTGATATCCAACATGAACAAGAACAAAAATGAAGTGTCAACAACTTTGATAATTTGAAAATTTTATTTATTCGAACGGATGTAATATGCGATACTAAGAATTTTCATTAAATTTTGATATTGATTAAAAAAAAATTTATCTGGTCATAGACTATTCAGGCCATATAAATAACCCCAGAATTATCTGAAGTTCACAAGAATTTTCATATTTATGTGGCAAACTAACAGCGGCAAGCGTCGTTATGTCG
>NW_018225789.1:0-330 GCF_001263595.1 Phalaenopsis equestris | reverse complement strand
CTTTATCTTGATCATGTTGTTTTTCCACTGGTGGATGTGGAAGTAACACTTCTTGAATTACAATTTGTTTTCCTTTATCCATTGGAATTGTTCTTGGAGGTAACACTTTTCCGCTCCTTAAATTTATTTCTATGATTTCTTCTTGAGATGTTGCTGTTGAATCTTCCAATGTGTCTTCTCTATTGGAAAGTTCTAAGTTGATTATTAACGGCGTGCCATGGCACTTGAGGATTGGTTCCTCACTTCCGGTACTGTCGTAAACAGTATCGTCAAAGTCTTATTTAGTATTGAATGTATCGGACTCAAGTATGATTTGAGGATCATTTTGAG
>NW_018225788.1:0-859 GCF_001263595.1 Phalaenopsis equestris | reverse complement strand
CATGTTTAATTTATCCGTTATGGTGTTACATTTTATGAAAGTAGGAGAAAATTCTTTCATATTGATTATTAGGTGTTGGTGTATAACATATTTCCTATAATTATTTACAATATTATTATTATTATAGTGTAGTGATTATCATATATAATTATTTACAACATCTGATCCTTTAGGTTAAGAAGAGTTTGGTGAGTCATAAAGAATATCAAAGTTTAGTACCTTTTAAAGTTTCAACCACAAAAGTGGGCTAGACATTATCATTTAATGAGTATTTTATAATATTTAAGTTTTAATGAGAAATGAGATAGGTGTCTTCATTTTTTTGTAGTTTCAACATGACTTTTGAAGTTTCAACATTTGCTCCAAAGCATGATTGATGAAAATTCTTAAAACTCATCAAAATATTTAAAAAAAAATTAAATTTTTTATTTACATAATATATTGTAAGCTATATAAATGCATTTATAACAATATTTCTTAAGCTTTTAACTAAAAAGTTATTATATTTAGATATAGATAAAAAAAAAACCTAGTCGCCATCTCCATATCCGGTTTACTTATAAGCTTTACTGGGCATGTCTTATATACCCTCTAAAAAATCAAGAGATTCCTTCAAAGAACAAGTGGATAGTTGAAGTAATGAGCCCCGATATTCATATTGAGGCTCATTACATCAATGTAAATAATGAAAAATCATTTTGTTTATTTAGTTGGAACTTTAGGTGGTTCTCGAAAAAAGATAGTGAAAAAAATTATCCCTAAAGTGTAAACTAAAAAAAATGTATAAACCAATGAACTATTTTTAGAGTAAGTGTATTATATATATATATATATATATATAATTTGTCATTTTTTTATC
>NW_018225787.1:0-966 GCF_001263595.1 Phalaenopsis equestris | reverse complement strand
GAGGGGGATTTTAAGGGGCTTTGGCTTCTTTTTGTGTTGTGAAGGTGTGCGAATAAGTAATTGAAGTTTGGTGGACTGTGGAAGTGTAATGAGCTCTGTTTTGCTTTTTTCCAAAGGTTTGAGCTCAAAATTAAGCTTCCACAGTACAATTCAGTGGGGGAATAAGGTTGGATTGTACTAAGGAGATCTCAAAGAAGCTCTGTTAGAAATTCGGGGGGCTCTTTCTAAGAAATTTTCAGCACCCCTCCCATGGCCGTGGAGGTGAGTTTTTATAAAAATGTCCATGGGGTGGCTCTCAGGACAATTTGGGTGCATTGTGCTACTTAGGTGGAGGGAAGAGGAGCTATACAATTTGATTTGGCTGAGCTGGCCTCTAGGTTTGATTTGGGTGAAGTTCCATGGCGATGGCTCTCAATTTTGAGCTTCTCCGATGACTAGGCCGGCCGGCCATGACAGGGGGAGGTGGCTAGGTGCTCAGGGCATCCAGGGGAATCTGTCAAAGCAACTTAATGCTATGAGGTTTAGTTTTGGTAAAGGTATCTTAAGCATGTGCATTTTTAGAAATAAGATCCCTTAATTTTTGAGACCTTTGGTCCATGGCTTATTTTAGGTGGCTAGATGGGTTTTGGCTCAGTCTTAGGGTCTAACCAATGGCTGAGGTGGAGTTAATGTGATGACTTTTGGGTAGTTAGGCCATCTTTAATGCATAGGTTCAATGTGGGTTCAAGTGATCAAAGTTTGGGTTTGGGCTAGGTTAACCATGTCAATTATCCCAATTAATTGATCAACATTGTGTAGAAGATTGTTACGAAGGTTTTTACTTAAGGGTTGAAGTGATTTTGAGTTCAATTGGTATGTCAATTTGAGGGATTTTTGAAATTTTGTCAATGTGGGCAAGTATTGCTAGACATGGGTCTAGGTTGGGCTAGATTTGGTCTAAGTCCAAATTAAATGATTCAAATGATC
>NW_018225786.1:0-955 GCF_001263595.1 Phalaenopsis equestris | reverse complement strand
AATACAAGGCTGAAGTTATTCCCTGGGAAATTGAGATCTGGTTGGTTAGGACCCTTTACTGTGACTCGAGTTTATACTTACGGAGCTGTTGAAATTGAAGATCAAAAGACTGAGAATACATTTGAAGTAAATGAACACAGATTAAAGCCGTATTTTGAGGGTAAAAGACCAAATTTTAAAGAGGTTTTAATGTTCAGTCAACCTGCGTAATACCTGAATAGGTCGGGCTGACGTCGTTAAACCAAATGCTTTATGGGAGGCAACCTATAGTTATCTTTATTTTATTGCTATTATAGTGTTTTTATTTGAAATTATCATTAGTTTTTGGTAGTATTGAACTATACAACTCATATTTACCCTTGAATCATCATAAAAATTGAACACATAGAAAAAATTGAAACACATTCGGATCAGAGCAAAACTGTGAATTTTTTTCCTTGGGTGCCGACGACGGGTTTTCGATTAATTCTAAAGGCTCTCTGACGGCGCCATCAATACCTCCGATGGCGAGAACAGTGGGATGACGGTTTTCGGAGTTTGAAATGACGGTTTTTGGCAGTTTTAGGCGGGAGTTACTCCATATAAACTTCCAAATTTGGTTCTTAAATTCGTATTACCCAAAAAACAAATTGAAAGTCCACTAAATTCATCCCTATGATGTCCAATTTGACTGAAAACCTTAGATTCTGAGTGTTTAACTGGAGAAAGTTCATTACTTCTGAGGCGCAGCGAATCTTCAACAAAGTGTTGACAAAGAGGAGATTAATTAAAGAAAGAGGATTCGTGAATCGAGGATTGAACAATCCTTCGACAGAAATTGAAGAGATGATTGTGCGACGATGATGGGAAGTGTTGTGCTACACTACAGCCGCCGTAGTCGTTCCTTTGATGAAAGAGTTTTATGCTAATTTGCATGGAAGCAACCAGGGAGTCATCTTTGTGCGAGGTAGATGGA
>NW_018225785.1:0-2693 GCF_001263595.1 Phalaenopsis equestris | reverse complement strand
ACATCCAATTCTCTACACACATCTTTGAGATTGGTGTAAGACTCCCTTGAATGGAACATAACACTCTATTCTCAACCTTTCTAGATTGGTATAAGACTCCCTTGCATGGGACATGACATCCAATTCTCTACACACTTCTTCGAGATAGGTGTAACTCTCCCTTGAATGGAACACAACCTCTTATTCTCAACCTTTCAAGATTGGTATAAGACCCCCTTGAATGGGACACAACATCCTATTCTCTACATACATCTTTGAGATTGGTATAAAACCCCCTTGAATGGGACACTACATCCAATTCTCTACACACATATTTGAGATAGGTTTAATACTCCCTTGAATTGAATAAAGCACCCTATTATCAACCTTTCGAAATTGGTATAAGACCCTCTTGAATGGGACACGGCATCCAATTCTCTACACATATCTTCGAGATAGGTGTAAGACTCCCTTGAATGGAACACATCATCCTATTCTCAACCATTCAAGATTGGTATAAGACCCTCTTGAATGGGACACTTCATCCAATTCTCTACACACATCTTCGAGATAGGTGTGAGACTCCCTTGAATGGATCACAACATCTTATCCTCAAACTTCCGAGATTGGTATAAGACCCCCTTGAATGGGACACGACATCCAATTCTCTACACATATCTTCGAGATAGGTGTAAGACTCCCTTGAATGGAACACATCATCCTATTCTCAACCATTCGAGATTGGTATAAGACCCTCTTGAATGGGACACGGCATCCAATTCTCTGCACACATCTTCGAGATAGGTGTGAGACTCCCTTGAATGGATCACAACATGTTATCCTCAACCTTCCGAGATTGGTATAAGACCCCCTTGAATGGGACACGACATCCAATTCTCTACACATATCTTCGAGATAGGAGTAAGAACCACTTGAATGGAACACGACATCCTACTCTTGATCTTCGAGGTCGGTACCTAAATTCCAACTCTCCTTTCTGGGATTGATACCTAAATTTCAATTCTCAATTCGGGGTCAGTAACAAAATTCTGATTCCCTTCTTTTGAGGTCTGTACCAAAATTTTGACTCTCTTTCTGGAATTGATACCAAAATTGCAATTCCCATCTTGGAGTCAGTACCTAAATACTGATTCTCATCCTTTTAAAACATCTGAAACTTGATAATTTCAAACCCATTATCCAGTCCCCAGCAAGAGTTCTTACTCCTTGATTTCAATCAGATATGCACTTGCTAATTCTCCAGTAGGAACAACTAGCACTCAAATTCTACACTCCTTCTATGTCTGTTGACTTTGGAGTCAGTATTGGTTTTGTTGATCTTGTCGGTCAACGCCAATACGCGTGTTGTGCTTGCCCAGCACACCACACCTATTGGGGTTTCATTTGTTAACCTCACTTTTGGTTGAGGTTTAGTTTTCCCTCTTTAGTATCATAGGATCTAGCCATAGGAATTTTTTGTTGACTGTTCCTAGAAAACTAGAAAGGAATCCTCACCATTAAAAACTCTGAACTCCTCTTTGCTCAACTTGAAGTTCCACATATTGGTCCTAACCTCTAGCACTTAGTAGGTGGGGTCAATATGGGGGATCTCAAGGAGAGTCCCTATAAGATGGTCCCCTAGACCCACTAGCCCTAGGCTAGGGTTTAGCTAAGACCAGTACATGGAGGACCCAAATGGGGATTCCATTGGTCCATAGCTCATACATGGTGATTGACACCCCAATTTTACCAAAAGTACCCAACTTGGCTATTTGCCCTTAAATCCACCCAAATTACCTAAACACCCCCAAATCCTAAATTTGGCAAAAAATCCCAATTTCAACCAAAAATACCCAACTTTGTTCAAAAATCATTTCAAACCATTTAAAAATACCCAAATTACCCAAAACCATCAAAAAATTCCAAATTTACCAAAATATCCCCAAAATTATACAAATACACTTGGCACCCGAAACATTTCCAAAACCTCCAAAATCACTCCAATTGTTTCCAAAACCAATTTGGACCCTCCAGTTGAACACAATTTGGCCAATTTGACTATTTTTACCAAAACCCCCAAATTGTCTTTAAGGGCCCAATTTCCCCAAATTCATCCCAAATGTCCATCAATTTGCCCCCAATCCTACATAATTTCAATTCTAAACTCAAATTCATCTTTCATATGACCAATCCAAATCAAATAATTAACCCATGTTTTGAGCTCAATTTTGATCCAAATCAAAACTCACAATTTTAGCCCTATGACCTAATCTCACCTGATTGAACCCTATACTCTACATAATTTTCCCCAATTTGAATCCTAAACTCTTCATAACAATCCTACACATCAAATTAAACTTTAAATTAGCCTTGGTGAAGCCTCAATTTCACTTAATTTTAACACAAGTTCAAAATCCTTAAATTTGCCCCAAAATTGGATATGTCTCAAATTTCCTCCAAATTGAATGCCCTAACCCCAAAATTGAAAAATAATTTATGTTGAAAGCTCTTTATGATATTCCTATAGACCATTTTAGATGATCTTCCTAGAGACCATTTTAAACCATCAATTTGGACTTATCCAAACATTAGCCCAACCTAGACCCAAGGCTAGTTCAACACGACCAAAGTGAGCAAAATCCTTTAAATTGTGCTTCCAATTGAACTTAAAATTACATCAATCCTTCCCCAAAAATATTCATGACAATCATTTA
>NW_018225784.1:4829-6688 GCF_001263595.1 Phalaenopsis equestris | reverse complement strand
ATAGAAAATGCATAAAAACTTAGAAAATTGAGATCACTGTCTAGAGATCTCGTATATCTTTGGAAAAATGCTCAAATTGTGCACCTAGACAAATGCTCAAATTGATTTTTTAGAATTATTTTTGTTAAAATTCTATTTTTAAGCCTTAAAAATCATTTTAAGGTTTAAAAATAGATAACTTTATTTTTAGATAAAAAATAGATAACTTTATTTTTAGACCTTGGAAAAATATTCCAATGATTCCTAAGTGTTTAGGAAATAATTTGGAACATTTTCATGAGTTTAATATTTTATGGTTTTTTATTATTTTTTAAGTTATTAAAAATAATTAAAAATAACCTAAAAATCAAGTTTTTATTTTAAATATATTTTTATTTTATCAGATCCCCCTGATATCAGAGAACTCAAAAAACTAAGTCTTAAAATATTTGGAGTTATATTTTGATTTTTAAAAATCATTTAAGTTTCAAATTTGATGGTCACTTTTAAAAATTAATTAAAAATATTAAATAATCTCCAAATGACTTGAAATTTTTATGGTAAGTTTTCTGACTCATGAACCACAATGGAGAACAAAAATCAAGTGATTTTAATCTCTGTGTGCTCCAAATTAAATGTTTTAAGTAAATTAGGGTTTGCTCAAAATAGTGATGTTTTGATTCTTAAAAATCATGAAATTATTTCCTAAGACAACTCTGGCCATAAGGAACTTACATGAATTTTTGTAGAATTTTCTAAGAAACATACAATTTTCTATAACTATTTGAATAGAAAATGCATAAAAACTTAGAAAATTAAGATCTCTGTCTAGAGATCTCATATGTCTTTGGAAAAATGCTCAAATTGTGCACCTAGACAAATGCTCAAATTGTGCACCTAGAATTATTTTTGTTAAAATTCTATTTTTAAGCCTTAAAAATCATTTTAAGGTTTAAAAATAGATAACTTTATTTTTAGACCTTGGAAAAATATTCCAATGATTCCTAAGTGTTTAGGAAATAATTTGGAACATTTTCATGAGTTTAATATTTTATGGTTTTTTATTATTTTTTAAGTTATTAAAAATAATTAAAAATAACCTAAAAATCAAGTTTTTATTTTAAATATATTTTTATTTTATCAGATCCCCCTGATATCAGAGAACTCAAAAAACTAAGTCTTAAAATATTTGGAGTTATATTTTGATTTTTAAAAATCATTTAAGTTTCAAATTTGATGGTCACTTTTAAAAATTAATTAAAAATATTAAATAATCTCCAAATGACTTGAAATTTTTATGGTAAGTTTTCTGACTCATGAACCACAATGGAGAACAAAAATCAAGTGATTTTAATCTCTGTGTGCTCCAAATTAAATGTTTTAAGTAAATTAGGGTTTGCTCAAAATAGTGATGTTTTGATTCTTAAAAATCATGAAATTATTTCCTAAGACAACTCTGGCCATAAGGAACTTACATGAATTTTTGTAGAATTTTCTAAGAAACATACAATTTTCTATAACTATTTGAATAGAAAATGCATAAAAACTTAGAAAATTAAGATCTCTGTCTAGAGATCTCATATGTCTTTGGAAAAATGCTCAAATTGTGCACCTAGACAAATGCTCAAATTGTGCACCTAAACCCCTAACCCTAATTGATTTTTATAAAATTAAATATGCATCAAATAAGCATGAAATTTATTCCACATGATTCTACTCTATTTAGTGAGCAATTGGGTATTTTTATTTTATTTTTATGAATTTTCTATGCAAAGATATGGATTTTTGAAGTTTAGGGGCTATTTTTTGAATTTATTAAATACCCCTAATTATTTATTCAAACCACAGGTTGACTGGATCATCGGAACCGCCGAAAAGCC
>NW_018225784.1:4266-4814 GCF_001263595.1 Phalaenopsis equestris | reverse complement strand
CTTCTATTCGACGCCGCCTTCTGAGTCAGCTGCCACGCGGCCCGCCATATCGCTCTAGAGGTTTATCCGGCTTGATCTCTGTCGTACATCCAATACACGTGAGAATGGACGGCATCCGTTCATCGTCCCCGATGGCCTTACCCGAGAGCCGTCCAACTTAAAACTTTAATATCTCTCTCGTTTCTTAATGGATTTTGATGATTTTTTCTTTTAATTGTTCGTCTTGAAGAGACAAACACATCTATATGGTAAACATAATATGAAATCAAGCTATCATAAATGGAGAGCTTGCAAAGGCTCGGGAGAGTGAGTGAGGTTATACCTTTGCTCCGAGAGGTTTGGCCTCAGTCAGAGATTCTTCACACCTTCGTTTGGTCCCAAAGAGCTTAGGGATGAAGCCTCTAGCTCTGGTGTAAGGCCTATATATGATTTCGACCACAACCGATTTTGGGTGTTGGTTGAGAGCTATGGTAGAGGCTATTTCAGAGGGGGAATTGATGGGGGTTTGGCTTCCTTCACTGTTGTGAAGGTGTAGAGCCAATTTGTTT
>NW_018225784.1:2150-3077 GCF_001263595.1 Phalaenopsis equestris | reverse complement strand
GGATAAAAGTCATTTTGAAATCAATTTGGTAGTGAATTTGGTGGATTTTGATGAAATTTGGATTTAGACCCAAATTAGGCATATGGGGCTAATTTGGGTCAAACTTGAGCTAGCTTTGGACTAAGCTTAAATTGATTGTTGTGTTTGGTCACAAATGACCTCACAAAGGATTTTCAACAAAAATTGGATGCCAATTTGAGGTTTAGCGCATTCAATTGTTGAGATTTGGGGTGTTAGCAATATTGGGGCTAATTTGGGGTTTTGGATTTAAACCAAATTGGATGATCAAAAGGTTTTACCAATGCAAATTTATGGTCAAATTTGATGTAAAATATTTCTATGAAGCAAATATAACATTTCTTTGGGCCAATTGGCATGGTTATAAGTCCAATTGATGTGATTTGGTCATTTAGCCAAAATTGGGGTCCCAAGGGCAGTTAGGTAACTTGGGGTATCTGGGGCAAAAGACCAAAGATGAGCATTTCAAATAGAATTGGATAGATATCCATTCTAAATGAACCATGGATCAATGTAATCCCCATTTTGGGTCCTTATGTATTGGTCTTAGCCAGGATATTATGAGGGTATGGTGAGGGTATGGTGAGGGTAGTGTGAGGGTATTGTATACCTTAGCTTCAAACCAGCACCCAGAGTCAATCCTAAGGTCAAGTAGCTCTATAGGAACTCTCCTTGAGTTCCCTCATAATGATCTTACCTACTAAGTGCTAGAGGTTAGGACCAATATGTGGAACTTCAAGTTGAGTAAAGAGAAGAGTTTTGAGTTTCTAATGGTGAGGGTACCTTTTCTAGTTTTCTAAGACTAGTCAGTAGGAAAGTCCTATAGCTAGACCTAGGCTACTAAAGAAATTTCTAGACCTCAACCAAAAGTGAGGTCAACAAATGGACCCTCAATAGGTGTGGTGTGCT
>NW_018225784.1:0-545 GCF_001263595.1 Phalaenopsis equestris | reverse complement strand
TGAAATCCGTATGGAGTTTTGTCATCACTCATCCTTCTGAAAGTTATCGACACTCGACGGTGTCGGACTCCCGGAATGCAATGTTTCGCCATATCGGCTCTGTTTCCTTTCAGAATTAGAACGGACCCTCCTGATAAAGAAATTTCGACAGATCCCCGGATTTCACCTGAACCAATTATCTCTATAGCTGTACCAAACAGTATACTGCTCTCCGATATGAGGGAGACCATACAGAACGGACGAACAAAATTGTGATGGTCAATATGCGGAGGGATACAATCTCCTTCTTCATAGATAATAATTATGCAGCTATTGGGGATGCCATCTGCTGGAATTATGTCGCATTGGACCATCCGTGTGATCATCATTTTATCATGGGTGGCATTGGCTCCACCTGCTCATGTTGTAAAATTCCTGGAAGATTTCCTTGTCGATCTATCTTATAATTGTAACAGCAGCCGCATTGTATCGTAATGCGACCCTTGCCTCTAATCCACTTTTTAGGTTCGCAATACGTTCTTCCGGATAGCAGTCCTGCTTTGCCT
>NW_018225783.1:161145-169575 GCF_001263595.1 Phalaenopsis equestris | reverse complement strand
TATCCAAATGGTACAAAATAATCAGTTTGGTGGAATATCTACTGAAGATCCTAACTTTTGATGTAGATTCTTTTCATCTTGCTAGTTTTCTTGAAATATGTGTTACTTTTCAATATGATGGAGTGTCTAATGATGCTCTTAGGCTTAGAATTTTTCCTTTTTCATTAAGGGAGAAAGCTAAAGTTTGGTTAGCTTGGTTAAATTCAGCTTGGTTAAATTCATTAGCACCTGGATCCATTAGAACTTGGGGAGAACTATCATAAAAATTCATGGCTAAATAGTTTCCACTCTCGAAAACTGCTAGGCTTAGAAATGATATTACATCTTTTTGTCAGTTTAAAGGGGAATCGATATATGAAGCCTGGGAAAGATTTAAGGATCTCCTTAGAAAATTTCCACACCATGCTTTACCAGATTGGTTAATAATTCAAACTTCTTACAATGGATTAATAGGATCACTTAGATCTATTATAGATGCTGCTGTAGGTGGATCACTAATGTCAAAACCTTTTAATGAAGCATACCCTTTAATATAAGAAATAACTACTAACAATTTTCAATGGCCCTCTGAACGAGTAAATCCTAAGAGAGTAGCCAGTACTCATGAATCTAATGTAATGTCTATTTTAGCATCTGAAATTGCTGCTATATTAAAAAAGATTGATCAAATTGGAGTGAACTATTCTCAAATACCACCAATATTAGAGGAAAATTCACTAGTGCATATAATTGATATTTAATCATCTTATGAAATTTTGAATGCTATAAATAATTAAAATAATAATCCCTATTCTAATTAGTATAACTCTGGATGGAAAAATCACCCTAATTTTAGTTGAAATAATTATAACAATTCGGTGAACCCCTCAGGAAATTTAAAAAACCAAGGAAATCCTAATTATTGACCTTATTATCCTCCCGGATTTAACTCTAACCCTAACCCACAAGTTAAGGAAAAGAAGTTCACGATGGAAGAAGTAATGTTAAAAATGGGAATTCAAATACAAATTCAAGGGGCTACTATTATAAATATTAAAAATCAATTAGGACATATTGTTACTGCACTTAGTAACAGACCTTCAAGAATTCTTCTGAGTATTGTTGAAGTTAATCCAATAGATCAAAATAAGGAGCAAATTAAAGCTATTTAAAAAGAAACTAAATTTGAGGAGGAGAAGGAAGGGATTGAAAGTGACCACAAGGAAAATGAACCAATACAATTTCCTTTAGAAAAACCACTACCTCCATTTTCTCAATGATTGAAGCAGGAGAATAAAGTAAAACTATTTACAAAATTTTTTGAAATCTTTAAGAAGTTAACAATAAACATTCCTTTTATTGAGGCACTGGAACAAATGCCAAGTTATGTGAAATTTATTAAAGATATACTAAACAATAAAAGGAAGTTTATAGATCATGAGACCGTTGAACTTAGTGAAGAGTGTAGCACTATTATTCAGAAAAAGCTTCCTGAAAAGTTAAAAGATCCTGGTAGTTTTACTGTACCTTGTACTATTGGTGATAAGTTTTTTTGAAAGGTCTTATGTGATTTAAGAGCAAGTATCAATCTTATGCCTCTATCAATTTTTAAACATTTAGATTTAGGAGAGACTTCCCCTACTGCTATAACTCTTCAGTTAGTTGATCAATCAATAACTTATCCTAAAGGAGTTACAGAAGATGTATTAGTAAAAGCGACATCACAAACTTGTTCAGCCATTTATTTGAAATCTTTTTATAGTATTAGATATGGAGGAAGATAAAGAGAATCCTATTATTTTGGGGACACCATTTTTTACAATAGGGAGAGCTGTGATAGATGTGCAAAAAGGAGAATTAATAATGAGAGTTAATGACAAAGAAGTAACATTTAATATTGCAAAAGCTATCAAAAATATCCTGCAATAGAAAAAGATAATGAATGTTTTAGAATGTGAGTAATGAGCAATTTAAGGAAGTGTTTGAAAAAAAATTAAGGCAAGAAGAATATTGTGAGAATGAGAATGAAATAAAAGAAGAGAATTTAGATTATATTCAGGACAAATTTAAAAGTTTAGATTTGTTGGAAAATGATAATATTAAATTTATTTATTCAAGTATTAAACGACTTGAACTTGAACTAAAAGTATTACCTGCCCATTTAAAATATGTGTTTTTAGGAGATTCATCTACATTGTATGTTATTGTATCTTCTACTTTAACAAAAATTCAAGAACAAAAGTTAATATAAATGTTAAAAAGATATAGAGATGTCGAAAAAGTATAAAAAGGATTTTGGATGGACTTTAGCAGATATTAAAGGATATAGTCCTTCAATTTGTATGCACAAAATTCTATTAGATGAACAATACAAACCTAAAGCTGATCCTCAGAGGATATTAAACCCAATAAAGAAACAAGTTGTTAAAAAAGAAATCTTAAAATTGTTAGATGCTGGAATTATATACTTTATTTCATATAGTGCTTAGGAAAGTCTAATCCACTGTGTTCCAAAGAAAGGAGGAGTGACCATTGAAGTAAATGAGAAAAATGAATTCATTCGATTAAGACAAGTTACTAGTTGAGGAATTTGTATAGACTATAAAAAAGTAAATATGGCCATCATGAAAGATCACTTTCCTTTACCCTTTCTAGAGCAAATGTTAGATGGATTGGTTGGAAACAAATATTACTGATTTTTTGATGGATATACCGGGTATCATCAAATTTCAATTACTCTCGAGGATCAAGAGAAAACAACATTTACAAGCCCTTATGGAACATTTGCTTTTCATAGAATGTCTTTTGGACTATGCAATGCACCTGTGACATTTCAAAGATGTATGATTTCAATTTTTAGTAATTTGATTGAACTTGGAATGGAAGTATTATGGATGATTTCTCTGTATTCGGGACTTCATTTGAATTATGTTCAAATAATTTAGAAAAAAATCTGGAATTATATGAATGAATCAACCTAGTACTAAATTGGGAAAAATGTTAATTTATGGTTGCATGAGGAATTGTACTTAGGCATAAAATTTTTTAAAAGGACATGGAAGTAGATCCTGCAAAAATTCATGTTATTGAGAAATTACCACCTCCTACTATGGTTAGTGGGGTAAGAAGTTTTTTAAAACATGTTGGTTTCTACAGGCATTACATAAAATTTTTTTCAAAAATAACTACGCTCCAAAAATAACTAAGCCATTATGCCAACTTTTGGAAAAGATACAAATTTTAATTTTAATTAGGAATGCATAAAAGCATTTGAATTATTGAAAGAAAAATTAATTAGTGCACTCATAAGAGTTCCACTTAACTGGGAGAAACTATTTGAAATAATGTGCGATGCTAGTGATTATGCTATTGAAGCTGTTTTAGGACAAAGGCACAATAAAGTTTTTAAAGTAAAATATTATGCTGGTAAAACACTAAATGATGCTCAACTTAATTACACTACTATTGAAAGAGAGTTATTAGCTATTTTCTATGTCTTTGATAAGTTTAGAACTTACTTGATTGGAACCAAATGTATAGTGCATACAGATCATTATGCTATCAAATACTTGATGCAAAAGAAGGATGCTAAATCAAGGTTAATTAAATGGATATTTTTTTTGCAAGAGTTTGATTTTATGATAATTGATAGAAAGGGAAATGATAATCAAATAACTGATCATTTGTCTAGAATAAAAAAAGAAATATTAACTAATTTTGTAAATTAAATTTTAGAAAATTTCCCTAATGAACAATTATATAATATTGATATAATAAATATACCGTAGGATGCCGATATAGTAAATTATATTGTATGTGATATTCTATAGCTAGATGTTAAGAATCAACAATTAAAGAAATTTATTTATTATTCAAAATTTTATTTTTGGGATGACTCATATTTGTATGAACATTGTAAAGATCTAATTATTAAGAGGTGTGTGCCTTATGAAGAAACTTAACAAATAATTGAAAGATGTCATGATTCTGAATTTGGAGGACATTTTGAAAAAAATAAAAGTGAAGTGTTTCTAAATTTTGAAATAAAAATATTTTTACAGGATATGGAATGCTGAGAGTAATTATTACTGATGGAGGATCCCATTTTAGGATTAAGAGAATCAAGAAATTAATTAAAAAATATGATATTGTGCATAGATTCTTTACTGTTTATCATCCTCAGACTTGCAGTCTAGCAGAGATATCAAATCGTGAAATAAAACAAGTTTTAATATTACTTGCTGTTGATTATATGTCAAAATGGATTAAAGCCTATAAATTGGATTGTTCTGCTAGATTAGATATTGCATTATGGGCATACAGAACTGCTTATAAGACTCCTATTGGAATGTCACCATATAGACTTATTTTTAGAATAACATGCCACTTACTAGTAGAATTGGAGCAAAAGGCATTTTGGGCTATTAAAGGATTTAATTTTAATCTAAAAGGTGTTGGTGAGCAAAGATTGTTGCAACTCAATGAACTTGAGAAGATTATAAATGAAGCATATGATAATGCAAAAATCTATAAAGAGAAAATGAAAATATGGCATGATCAAAAGATTATTAAAAAGAAGTTTAAACTTGGACAAGAAGTTCTATTATATAATACAAGATTGAGATTGTTTCCAGGAAAGCTGAAATCCAGATGGTTAAGAGCATTTAAAGTGATTAAAGTCTATAATTACAAAACCATTTTTATTAAAGATCCTAAAATTGGAAATATATATAAAGTTAATGGGCATCGATTGAAGCATTATTATGAGAGGCGCATTTTATATATCTTACTATTTTGTTTAATAAGTGTTTTTTATATATTAGGAAATAGTAAAATTTTTGAATCCTACAAAATTTTGTATATCATAAATTACGATAAAAATTGGTATTGGAGGAAAATTTAGAATCAAATTAAACCAAAAAATAAGAGATACAATTTTGGCCTTTGGCGCCGACGGTGCCCCATCTACACGAGCCATGGTGTCGACAGCGCCATCGGTAGTGCCGACAGCATCCCGAGTAGTTTCGTTTGTTTAGGACAAAATTGGTGGACTTTTGCGGGGTTGCACTTCGAAATAACCATCGAGAGGTGTGTTTAAAGGCCTAAAAACTGCCTTGGACGACCAGAAACATCCAATTTTGAAATCCATGTCTTCCATTCCAAAAATACTTCATGGTATGGAGTTTTCAATAGAAGAAAGTTTATCAGTTATTACACGCAGAGATTATACGACAAAGTCAACATGAAGAAGATACTTATCAAGGAGAGAGGCTTTGTCAATCATGGATTGAGTAATCTAAGTTCACAGATTGAGAAAATCATAGTAAAAAGGCATTAGGAAGTTCTATGCTACACTACCGCTGTAGTTATTGTAGTAGAGGTAAAGGAATTCTATGTTAACTTACATGGAAGTACCCAGGGAGTCATCTTCGTTTGAGGTAAGGCTGTACCATTTACTCCGCCTCGAATTAATGACTTGTATATGGTAGAAAATGTGCCAATATGTCATTATATGAATTTTATCACAATGAGTGATATAATGCAAGATGTATATCATTTTCTGATAGATGAAAATGATAATTGACAAATATGATATGAGGGATACGTTAGTTCCTCCCCTTCACTACTTAATCCAATATCAAAACAATGACATTAAACAATGACATTTCTTCATCTTCATCTCTACAAAATTACTTACTACCATGAAGATTAGTAGAGTTACAAAAGAAAGTGTAATTTTAAACTATTACATTCAAATGGAAAAGCCCATTGATGTGGGATGGATTATTTTTAAGTCTCTTATGAGTATTGTTATGAATGGGCCTATACATGGACTGGGGCATCCTTCTACAATTTTCTTACTTTGTAGTCAATCTCAAGTGCCATATGAATGTCGGGAGAAAGTATTATTACCCTGGGAGCCCTTGATTCTTATCGATGAAAATTATATTGGGAATGAAAATGAAGCATTAGATATTATTTTGGATCATTCATCACATACTTCAACACCAATAATGCCACAAACAGTTGTAAGTTTTATAGCTTTAGAGAAGAAAATGAAGAAAATTGAAAGAGAACTTTAGAGTATTATGAATGCAATAGAAAATTTTAGCTACCTTTTCGATCACTTAGATTGGAGGATGAAGGAGAACTTTGATCATACTGGACCAATTGAAGCAGGTTTGGTGTAGATGTTCAAGAAAAATGGATGGATCGATAAAAATTTGACTGATAAATTCCCATACCAACCCTTCTACAATTTATACGTCCAT
The DNA here is from genome assembly GCF_001263595.1 of Phalaenopsis equestris. Lineage (NCBI taxonomy): Eukaryota > Viridiplantae > Streptophyta > Magnoliopsida > Asparagales > Orchidaceae > Phalaenopsis > Phalaenopsis equestris. Next base: position 163,324 of record NW_018225783.1, on the reverse strand, counting down.
TACTAATCTATAGGAGATATTAGAGGAGGAGAAAGTACCGAAGATGAAGCAGAATAATCGAAGAAGTTGGACTCTCTACTATTTTAAAGAAATTATATTTTTAATGTGATTGTGTTGGATTTACTTTACTTTAGAACTCTTATAACTTTAAATGTGTGTATAGTTTTGTGTCAGCATTGTAGTGTTGTGGCTTGATTTCGACGCTGAATTATAACTTAGTTTTGTTTATGTATGTGAAAGTGTGATTAGAAAAGTGTATCTGTAAGAATTGGATTTTCATATATAAAAGTTAGTTTAGTGTTGTTTGTGAAAATACTTGTTCGTGAGTTATTTTAAGATGAAAATTAGTGTTCAAAAAGACTTATTAGACTTTGGAGTGAATTGAAAGAAAGTTGAAAAATTGTGAAAATTTAAAAATTGAATTTTTGGCCACTGGTGCTGATGGCGCCAGAATGGGCACCGACAGTGCCCTCTACTTAAAAGTACCCAAATCTGTTAAAACTGACAATTTGCACAATGAAAACACCATTTTTACACTTTCGGTCATCTTCAACTTCCATTTTGTGCATCTAGGGCTTACTATTGCTTGTCTTTGCTTGTAAAAAATCTTAGAGAATCATGTAAGAAGAAAAGAATAAAACTTTATGAAAAATCTTTAAAGCTAATATAAATTTATAAAGTGAAGGAATATGAAAAGTTTTTAAAAAGGGGATAGTGAAGTTCAAAATCATTAAATACTATCCAGATATAGTAATCCTCATATAAAACAAAAAAGAGAAGAAAAGAAAAGAAAAGGAAAGAAAAAAGGTTTGAAAATGATCATGAAAAAAAAAGAAAAAAAAGAGAGAGAAAAGAAAAGAAAAGAAAAAGATGTGAGGAGAAGCTTGAGAAGATGCCTAATTAAAAGTTGGCTTCACTTGAATCAACTTAAAAAAGAAGGCTTGGCTATATTCTCTAAACTTATATTTAAGTATTAGCATATTTACTAGTAAAGTTTCATGAATTTCTTTTTCATATGGATATTCTATGTGGCATTAATATGAAAATTTTCAATTTTCCTTGAAAAGAATAGAAAATAAAAAATCTTAGACTTGATTGTTAGATATTCTTATACCTTTAGTCTTAGCTGGAGTTATTTTACATTTTTCTTAAGTTATGCTATTGTATTCAGTGGACTAAAATATGGAAATCTAGAAGTTACAACTGTTTGCCATGAGTCATATTTTTATTTAGTGAAGGAGTTACTTGAGGACAAGTAACAGTTAAGTTTGGGGGATTTTGATACTCATATGCATATTTAGACCTATATTTTATACTCATTTTTGGTGATATTGCACTTTAAAGGAGGGTAATTTTTTATGTTTTATTGTAGGTTGTTGATTTTTAGAACTTAAAGAAAAAAAGGAAGCAAAAATGATGGAATTTGCAGTCAAAATGACATTTTTGAAGATATACTCAGCACCGATGGCACCAAGATGGATGCTGATGGAGAAGACATATAGAATAGAGGTCGGACTATTCTTAGCACCAACAGCACCAGAAGCGGTGCTAACAGTGCCATTTAACTGAGATCATAGAATTAATTCATGGGACATTGGCGCCAACGACACCAATGTCGGTGCAAGACTTGTTTCTAGAAGATTCAACAAATTTGGACGCTTTTTGAAGTGTTTTTGGATGCACCTATTAGAAAACTGACATTAGGCTTGATTTAGAGCAAAAATTGATCAGAAAAAAGCCCCCTTAGACCACTTTCTACTCTCTTCCACACTATTCTACATTCCCCACAGCCATTTAAAGTCCATTAGTCATTTATTTCTTTTGAGTTTTGAGTTTTTGTGGTGAGTTTAAGTGTGAATTCTTCTCTAAGAATGTTAGAGAGGGAGAGAAGTGAGAGATTTCTTCTTCCTACATCTTCTAAGAGAGGCTACAAGGGATTTGCCTTGAGAAAGAGTTTCAGATAAGTGTTGTTTTTTAATTATTATTGTATGAACTTTCTTTTATATATAAAATTTGTGTTTTGTTGTATCTTTTTCATGAAGTCTGAGTAGCTTCCATTATCTTTCTCCATACTTTGAGATATGATGAAATGAAGAGATAATTTGGATGTGCCAATTTTAAAATATAAAAAAAATATAAAATAGTTTTCAACTCCGTTCTTAATTTATTTTCAACTCTG